>NW_027114557.1:498040-512466 GCF_000696795.3 Halyomorpha halys
CAGGTCGAAACGTCGGCATAAAATAAATAAATATGGTTTTGTTTATTTATGTTGTTCTTTGCTGACCGCACCCCCCGACAAACTTCTCCAATTATAAATCAATTTATTTGAGCAAATATCATGAAAACTACTATTCCTACGAAGGTAAAGGTCATTTTTTATTCCCCCTACCTATACTTGGCAGACTCATCAATTTTGACTAGTAATCATAGTTTTTATTGAAGTAATCAAAACTTGAGGTGAGATAACTGCCTTTTTTTCTTCCCGGCTCTTGTACTATTACTTCCTCTTCCATTCCTGACTATCCTCCGAAGTGTCTGAAAAGAAGATGACCTCTAGACCTTCAAATTTATAAATGTTATTAGAATGCTCTATCAATGGGTAGTTTCTCTACATATCTATATCATACTATTATAATCTAACATCAAATTTACTAGATGTATTTTTATTAGATACCGTTATAAATGTCATTAATAAAGAAATACTATATCACGAAAACCGTTTTTTAAATGCTTAATTGTTAGTTGAGTTATCTGCTCGCTGTCAACTGAATGGTTCATATCTAACTTAGGTTTCTTTTTTTTTAACTATGTTAACAATATTATTTTATCATTATGCTATTTTATTTATTTTTCATACACATAGTTCATTTTGTTTATTCTTCTGTTTGTATATATTTTAAAAGAGCTTTTTTTTCATTCATTTATTTGTTTTATTTTATTTTAGTATGTATGAGATCATTCATTTCTATTACCCATTGACCACAACTGTGTGGCAGATTGTAATATCTATCAATAAATAATATAAATAAATAAATAAAAAAACTATGGTAACAAGGAAAAATTATCGAGTGATGAAATGTGCGCTCAACAGATAGGACTCCTATTAAAACATACTTTTTATTTATGTTTCGTCATTCTTTTACGAATTTCTATGTTCAATATTATTTTTCTAAAATCTTTTGTTCTTTCAAACCTTATATAATTTGACTAAAAAATAATATTCGAAATTAAAATTTGAGATTATTGACAAAAAATACCAGTTCGACAGATATATTTTTTTTTTCCTGAAAATCAATTTTTCAATAATACTTCCCCACAATTTTCGCTGTTGAGATATTGCCAATTCCCCAACTTTTCGTGTTTCAAATAATTGGATAATGGGATCATACTCCCTACTCCTTCTATTAGTAACTAAGTTCCTGTCCATTCCTGATTCTGTATATAGATAATTTATAACACAAATTTTGAATAATTTCTATTAGCAACATTTTTCCAAAACGCAGGATTATATTTTATTATATTATATTATGATTTTAGGTACTCCGCCTAAAACAGTTAATAACTTTTACCTTTGATTGACATTTTCCTTAAAAATACACGCATTCAAAACTCTTAAAGGTTCTTTTGAATATTGAACAATTACGTAATTAAAATTTAATTGTTCCTTTATTCAGTGGAGAAATTCTTTGATAAGTTTTGAAATAACAAAGGAAACTTGTTTTCCTGAAGAAGTAAGGTTTTAACCTTTGTTGCCCTGAGGGAAAGGGTATTTTATTGTAACTTTTTCTTTTCTTTTTTATTACTTGAAGATTTAAATTGAAAACAATTAATTTTTAATTATTAACACTAACACATTCGATCCAAATATACTCTCAACATTTATTTCCAAAAACTCTCCATTGTTTCGGCCCTCAGGCCATTTTCAAAAAGACAACTTTTAAAAATGTTTGTTTTTATATTAATTACATTATTTCCTCACAACATACTTAAACAATAATTTAATTAACATAATTATACAGATGTATATATAATGTATATACACGTATAAGCTTGCATATGCGAAAAAATAAAAAAAGAGAGGGGGTATATGAATGTAAAAGAATATATATATAATAAAAATATACTAATTACGGGTTGAAGAAATGATAACTTATAAGCAAATAAATTTAAATTAAGCGTTAATTAAATTGTAAAAAAAATTTTTTTAATGATGAGGTGATAACCTTGAACCTGATGACGGTAGGTTCTGTTATAAATAATGTTCGTAACTGGAAATAAAGACAATAATTTATGTGAAAAAGTTTTAAGTTTAAAATATAAACAAATTTTGTAGGTAAATAGTCAATTTAAAAGCAATGTTTGAAACTGTTATGATATTGTTTTAATATTCAATTTATTTTAAAGATATGACATGGGAAATTAACCTGCAGGAAAAAAAATTAAATAATATGACATCTATTTTTAAGGTATAGTAAAAAATATTAGTATATTGCGAGGAAATAATGTAATTAATATAAAAACAAAAATTTTTATAGGTTGTCTTCTTGAAAATGGCCTGAGGGCCGAAACGTTGGAGAATTTTTGGAAATAAATGTTGAGAGTATATTTGGATCAAATATGTTTGTGTTAATAATTGAATAAACCACTATCAAACACTCATTAATTATTTATATCGAATCGTTTCATTTTTTTTTCTTTGTTACTAAATAAATTTGAATATATATTTTGTTAAAGAATGAAATAAAACTAAGTTTTAAGGAATCTTTTAATACAAATGGACTTGAACCCTATATACAATTGAAAATACTAACATAAACGCATTCAATATTTTCAGCCTACAGCCCTTTGAACAGAAGTCAATGCTTCTTACTACGTAACCAACAATAACCCTCGCTAGGGCCTTAATATCCCGTTCGTCACAGACTGTATTAAATCCAAATACAGTACATTGGATACACGCGTGACAAACTGACTGTTCTTATTCATATATATACTACAATGGAGCTACATGTTCATGCATGGATAAAGGGTAAGAATGTTTATTCCGTGCTCTTACTCAACAATACTATCTGAATAGGAAAGAACTTTTCGAGAAATTCGGAATCCTCTATTGGACCATTTCAATGCATTCCTATATAGTATTACCAAGGTAGAGAGAGAATATTTTTCGAATTCCCTCCTGCTTTCGGCCATTTCTTTACCTAACAAAAGTCCACTTTGATCCCGTTGTAAAACTTTAGCTTCTTTTTACTTTACCCACTGATATTTATTTTTTCGAAAATTTGTACATATTATAAATGGTAGAAAAAATTGTTGTTTACTGATTTTTTATGGTGGTGCTTTAATCTTTTCTAATAATTACAACAACAAGAGACTGGGCGTTTATTTAAATAAATATTTATAAATAGATAAGTAATGAGGAAATAATGTAATTAATATGAAAACAAAAATTTTTATAGGTTGTCTCCTTGAAAATGGCATGAGGGCCGAAACGTTGAAGAGTTTTTGCAAATAAATGTTGAGAGTATATTTGGATTAAATGTGTTGGTGTTAATAATTGAACAAACCACTCTTAAACAATCATTATAATAAATCATTAGAGAGCAAATATTTCAACAAAATGCCTATACTTGCTACAGTTCGAAACCATGACAAAAGGCTCATCTCTGAAAACTATATCCAATTAGAACCTTCTTCAGTCAATTTAAAAACCGACAAGCACAACTTATCATTAACATATTCGCAAATTGATAATTTATAAAAAATTAATTTTTTTATATATTTATTATTTTTCCGCCCACTTTGTAACATATTATTTCACTTCTTAAACTTGTTCAAACACATTTGTCGTCATCCTCCTATATACGTTTCCTCTTTTTAACTGTTGTTAAATACTCATGACACTTAATCATCCTTGTACATATATATATATATATTTAACATCTTCCAAAAACCATTTGTCGTCACTCTCTCACTCGCTTTCTTCCTCTAGATATTTTCTTCTTTTTTCAATTTTCCTTACCCACGTTATTAGTTATGTTCACTATATATTATTATTGTTGTTTTCAATTTTTTTCTATTCATTTCTTTTGTTAAACTTTACTTATATTTTGCCTCTTTATCTATTATTATAGTTACATTTATTTTCTTTCTCTCAATTTTATTTTTCCTTCCATATTTTAATTTTTACATTATTAATATATAATATATTCATATTTCTTTGCATTATTTAACTTCATTTTTATTTTATATCCTTAATTATGTTATATTACCTACTTATTCAATTACCTATGTATACATTTTATTTTCCACTTCTCTCATCGCTTTATGTTATTACTTCCATTCTGTAAAATTATTTACGTTATGTCATTCTGATTATATTTTCTGTTTTATATCCATTGGTTGTTATCTTGTTCTGTTCTTAGCACTGATGAAGGCTAGAGACTGTAGCCGAAACGTTGGCACGATTAAATAAGTTACATAAACTTATTTAGCTTTTTTTTGACCGCACCCCCAACCATCTTCTCCTTGTATAAACCATCCACGGTCAACAATCTCTCATAATTATAAATAAGTAATGATGAATATTTTGCCAAGTTGAAAATAAATAATTATTTTATTATATATTGAAGATGTTGAGGTGAAATGAGACTTCCTTTAAAATATTATCAATATAATTAATTTGTATAGGATGTGAACCAATACGAACTAACGAAGGGTCAGTGGTTCAGTACATATAAGGATCTGTTTAATTTCATGTTAATTAATTTATTTCGTTGAAGAGAATTAATACAATGTCCCATAAATTTAGGGGATTAAGTGTTAGTGTTAAAATACTCATTCATACAACATGGACAGAAATAGTTATATATTCCATATTTATTACTGATTAATGTTCATCGTAAAAACTTCTATCAACCCACCAAACCTATTTTGTTGTTATGTTTTATGATGGGTTTGTTCCTCGATGGCGGAATTGATCCTTAGACTGTCCACAGCTAACGAGATACTACAAGAGTAATATCAGAGAGAAGTGGCCTGGAAGAATCGATATCCATCGTCTTATAGCAGTCGCTCAACTCCCATTTAGTCGATAAATAACATTATGTTACATTTTTCAATTCCTCTCACCCATCTCGCATAAACTGGGTAGCAATAAAATATAATGGAAGATAGAAATACTAAATACAATATATTTTAACTATTACTTTTGTATTTCCTATTACCAGATTGTATTTTATTTGACAATTTTATGCTCCCCATTTCACCTTTTTATACTCCCGTTACTTCATTAATTTATACTTCCTTTCTCCAGTGTTTCATTAAACACGTTTGATTTGCAACACGAATTGAAATAATTTATCATTAGATAGCAATGTGAAAAAAAATAAAATAAATCAAAGATACAATAGTCCCAGTTACTAAAGTAGGTCAGTTAAAAAAAAAAAATATATATATATAAATAAGTTTAAAAAAACAAACTAATATATAAATTAAAAAAATAGAGTTAAAATACATGAATAAATAAGTTAAAACATAGATAAACAGGTTAAAAAGTTAAAACAAATAATGAGTAATCTTAGAGTTAATTCCAATGCAGATGATAATGTATAATGATGCCCAGACAGTCCAAAATAATATTTTCGGCCAAAATCACTATATCTCCTATGCTAACACCTAGGTCTTCTAAGAAGCTCATTGTTGTATCTGGTATTGTTCCACGAGATCTAAACCAGACGCCTCTCACGGTGAACTCTCTCTCTCTGAAGGTCTCGCCGAATTTTTCTCTTCTTTACCGCTCCACCCACCTGACCGAGATCATTATTCTTAAATCTGACTGTCGGATCTAAGACCAGAACTGTACCTCCGGTATTAAAGAACGCTACAAAATCAGCTTATCGTATGAATCAGTCGTTGTCAACACAATTAACCTTGTCGGAACTGGTGAAGTCTTTTTTTTAGGAACTTCATCAATTCATCTTTGACACTGGGCTGTCGGCGTGTTATAAGGAGGGAGTTTTAAAACGCCCTTATTTTTTTTTTCCAGCACAATATAAAATAAATAAACTTTCATGAATAATAAATATGTAATATAATGACCAAGATTTCTCAATATTAGTTTTTCTTCTTCAGGCTATCGAAGATTTTTAACAGCAGTATCTTTTTTTTTATTCAATGTCATATTGAAATTAATTTAGTGGCACATTCTCTGTGTTTAATTTTTACTTCCACACTTACTTAAAATTTCAGATAACGACTGTCTAGATAGAGATACCTATAGGAAAACATTAAAAATTTTTACCAATATTGGAAGAGGAAAAAAATGGGTACGAAGTGGTCCGAAGAAAGAAAAGAAAGGCAGTCGAGGATGTTGAAACTGCAATAGGAAGAAAGAAAATCAAGACTCCCAAAGAAGCCTAACCATTGATATTCACGTGGTCCTCTGTCACCAATAAGTGATTAATAAAAAAAAGTAATTTTTATTTCTCACTCTACCTTACACTGTAGCGAGAGGGAGCAAGCGGTTCAGCCCCAACTGACCAGAGGTCAGCACCTTGAGCCTCACTGAAGCTCCCAAATTTACACATTACTTTATTTTGTAAAAACATATTGTCATTTTTATATATTAATAATTTCTGTAACACTTGACAATATCAATAGAATGATTAATAAACGATACCAAAGCAATGCACGTAACTATCTCAAGCAGACATGTACCGACCGCTAATCGGTCCCTTCTTCGACCTTTGATCCAAAGCCTTTTCCAGGTCTAGTCATAGCGCTGGTGGTGTATACTCTAGTTAAGATAGAAAGGTTCAATGCCAAACGTATTCTCACCAGAGTTGTTTTTTAGTATGCTCATCCATGATGATGGTCTATCTCCTCTCCTTCTCTCCAGCAATCTTAGTCTGTCCGCTTCTTCTCGGCAACTAAGATTGTAACCTGATCCTTAACGATTACACTGTTCCGTCCGCTTCATCTTGGCAACTAAGATTGTAACCTAATCCTTAACGATTACACTGGTCCGTCCGCTTCATCTCGGCAATCAGTGTAGTTGATCCAGTCTCACTACGTCTCTAGTCCGTCCGCTTCAACTAGAACTGTTACTCAACCTCAGACTCTCTCTTACCTAGACCTCCTCTACCTACGTCAGTGTCCAGGGCTCATACCCTGGCACGGCCATTCCTTTCTTAACTATTATTGAATACGCCTTGTCGAGGGCCTTCTGTAAAGTGAATATCAGGCTGGAGAACCGCCTAAGACTAGACAACCCCGTCACCACCATCTATTATCTGTTGAAATGCTAAATATTACAGAAAATAATAATATTTACCAAAGAAAGTTAAAGATGATAAAATAAGTCTTAATAAATGGTGCGATCCAACATGAATATGACTGTGGGGGTTCATGCGCTGTGGCGCTTTACGTTTTACCAGGCTGATTATGTTTGTCATCATAGTTCTTAAATAATTTTTATATTAATTACATTTAACCTAAATATTAATTTTTCAGTTGAAAAGATTATTAACTCTGCAATTTGTTAAATGTTATATGTTCAATTTTCGAAGTAATAACTTAGGGGTTATTACTTAGAGGTAGGGAATAGACTGGAAGCAAGATGACTTGTTAATAAGATACATACAACTTCCTGTTTCCTGGTTAACATCTTCTCGTCCTGGATAGAGGTGGTTAGGAAATTGATATAGAAAGTTAGTAAGTAATTTTCCCCAGCCAAGAAAGGATACGACGTTAGGAACTTATTTCAATGTCCCTTCATCGTTCGTATTAGGCGTTAAAATGGCCTTAGTGAAGTTGTATAACCAGAAGTCACGTATGCTCCGCTCTCGAATAACATACGGAAATTGAATATTGGCCAACAAAAGCTATTCTTTCCCTGATTACTGTCGATTGTTCGTGTCTGTCGGAAGACAATATGTCATCTATTTCCCCTTTGTTTGAAAAATTCACTCCTGTATGTTTTTAAAACAGTGGAAATACATCTTGTTCACCGTTCCGAAACAAATATTCATGAAGCTACTGCAGAAGATATATTTAGGTTTAACTGTGTATACACTTATTCGAACATGTAATACCTCATGGTAGTAATATACTTGAAGTTATAACTGAAATGAAACTATATAAAATGTCAAATAATCAAATAAGAATTGTCAATAATACGTGCTAAATAAAAAAACTTTCTTTAGTGTCTCTTAAAGTGTTAATTAGATATGTAACAATACATATTTAATTAAAAGATCCTTGATTATTCGTGTGTTATTTATAAAAGGAAGTTAGTAGTTTGTCCAGATGCGGTCTAAGGTAGCGGATCTGTTCGACAGGTGTAAGAGCAATATTATTAAAGGATACTTTATGGTAGTTTGTAGGCTTACGAAGAAGGGTTATTTATTTATTTAACATCTTATTTGAAATTTTCAACTGTACATTATAATGCATCTAATAAATTTGATTTTAGATTATAATGGTATTATACCGCCTCGGAAGACTGACAGGAATGGAAGAGGAAGCAAGGTTAGAAACTAATGGGTTTGGGTGGTTAGGAAGTTTATAATGGAAGAAATCATATCTAGTTCGGGCTACATATGGGACATTAAGGTCTTTATATATGATTTTATTTGTGACAAAGTAAGGGGCATTGAGGATTTTGGATTGTAAGGATTAGATACGAGAGGAATTCGATGGTTTATTGGAGCCCGAAAACTCAACTACGTATTTCAGCCTATTGTAATGAAGTTTTTACCGTTTATCCGGTAAGTGCTGTAATAGTCGAAATCGACGTGCAATTTCCTGTCCTTTCAGTATTGTGTGAGGATTCCAGGTTAGTCCTTTGTCCAGTTGCAGCCCAAGGTAGCGGATCTGTTCGACAGGGGTAAGGGCAACATTATTAAAGGAAAGTGTAGGGCAGTCTGTAGGTTTACGACGAAGGGTAAAGGTGATTAGATGGGATTTGTTGGGATTTATTTTAATCTTCCAATTACGACACCATTCTTCGAGGGCTGTGATATGGTATTGGAGAGGTTGGGATACAATTAAAAGGGTTATTATTAACAGCAAACACACATGTGTCATCGGCGTACATGGTGAGGATAGTGTTAGAATTGGTTGGGATGTTATTTTATTTTTTAAATCCGACCAAAGATTGCGGTTGTTTAAATGGTATTAGTGAATTTCCTTTGAATGTCAATTTAACCGTACGGAATCCAATGTCTAAGAGAATTTCCTAACGCTGTAAATGAGCAGGCCCTACTTGATTTAGGTGTTGTTTAATTAAAATATTGAAAATAATAAGTCTACGTAAAAAAAAAATCAATCTTCCAATATAAAATGTTCATGTGCAAACAAATGGTGTAAATGAAAACAAAAATTGAGAGAGAAAAATGATCGGAGTTAATTTTTTTAATGATTTTGTGCATGAATTTCAATTATTAAGGCTTAATGAGGGTCCTTGGTATTAACATAAATTGTTCTTCATATTGTGGAAGAAACAGAAGTTACTCTATTTCGTTGACAAAAACAAATTGTGGAAATATATAAATGTAATCAGTTTCCCTCCGTAGGAAACTGTAGGGTAGTTGGTAGTTTTACGACCATGGGAATTGAAATTCACCAATTTTGATACCATTCTTCGATGGTTGTGATATGGATTTCAATAGTTTGGGATGTAATTAAATTGTTATTATTAACCGTGAGCACACATGTGTCATCGGGATATGTGGTGAGAATAGTGTTAGGATTGGTTGGGATGTCAAATGTAGATAGAATGGGACCGAGAATACTGCCTTGAGGATTTGAATAATCTATCAGTGAGAAAGGTGTAGATACTGAAAAAGTATGTAGGGGTAGGAATTCACGAGGTTTCTAAAACAGTCCCGGTTACTAGACTCGATCAAAAGCCTCTTCAAAAAAGATTTCCGCACAATACATTCTGCGTTCCAAAGAAGACGAAACAACGCCCATCACACGATTACAGTAGTGGATAGTGGATAGTGGATAGTGGTGTGAGATGTTTGGAATCCGAACTGGTCATCTCGAGTTTAATCTGTTATATAAAGTGGCCTTTATTTAGAGTTGAATTTAATGAAAAAATCTGTTACATTTACTACTGAAATATTATTAAATGGAGTTAGATTTAGGTAATTATTTAGTCTTGTTGATAATATCAATATCAGATATTTTTATATATAATTATAATTATTACGTTATACACAGAATGGGGTCGATCACATTAATAACATTTTAGCTTACATTTAATTAAATGATCAGATCAAAGACAACATGGAGGTATAGAGCAATGCAACAGTATATCCCAATTAGGGAAATATTAGTGAACCATTAGACTAAAATAATAGGGTCAGTGATGGAACAATGGCATTGTTACATAACTATATGTAATTGAAGATGTTTACATACATTACATGGTTGTTTTGACATAGATATTTTTTTTATGCTTATTTGTATATACATGGGGAGTGGGATAACTGAATGAGTAAGGCGCTGTGTTACTACTTTCTGGGACTCGGTTTCGAATCCGGCTATCGTAGATAGTTATTTATTCTGTTACTGTGGATTCGAGGGCCGACCCTGGCTTATTTGGGGGAAACCTAGTGTTTAAGCGTGATTTTCTGAACAAATCACCTTCATACATAATCGTTGTTTAAGAAAAACTACTTCTTTACGAAGTACTGAACCCCTGATACTGGTTGGGTAGTAGTGGGTCACATATAAAGGTTGCTCCATTGATGAGTAGCAATATTAAGGTTTTTATTTTATTTTACTATCTCGCATCTTTAATTGGTTAATGAATTAATTGAAGTTTTTTTTCACAATTCCAACCAATTGTTCTATTTGTCACAAATATTCTTTGAAAACTACGTGTGTGGGAATTTGACTTTTCTTATTGCATTTATTTTTTACTTGCATTTTCTCGTATTGTAAAAGGAAAAAAAATATTTTATAAAAAATTACTTAACCCTCCTCGAACTACTGAAGTATTCAGGACACAGGTCTTAGCTCTTACTGATGATGCCAATTTGAAATACCACGAGTATTCTCCCATTTTTTAATAGGAATAGTTGAGTATTTATAGTCGAGAATATTTAGTTCTCCAGAGGATAGAAGAAAGGGGTCAAGTTTGTTGAATAGTTTTGTTATTTATCTACTTCTGATTCGATGAATGCATTAAATATAACTATTATAATTATAAATAAATAAATAAATACAACTATAATTATTGTGAAATATATAGTTAAAGATATGCTTATTTATAATTAATAATTTTTCTTAATCCATAATAGTTAGTTTACATTACTTCATTTTGGTATTTTTCAAAATTTTTATTTTATTTTCTTCAACTTAAATTTCTCTAATCTATTGCCAGTATTTAAAAATATTTTTTTGTATTTTCGATACAATAAATACATTAATATTTAGTTTTTCAGTAATTCTATTAATCTTAGACTGTTGTACGGTTTTAGATGTATTGATTAAATGTAAGCAGAAAATAAATGACCAAAATTTAGGTGATAAGTACCAATTTTTCCTATAATACTTTTACATTATGTTTCATACAAAAATTAGAATAAAGTTTTAATATTGCCACTGAATGAATAATACTGCTACAAATTAAATTCTGAAGAAAGGGGCAGCTCTGATACGTCTTATACATAAGTAAAAAATTTGTGACCTGTTGGTACCAAAGGAAAATTAAAATAGATCGTCAAAATATTAAACAAATTATCCATAAACAAGTGATGAGTTAGTTATAGACCATGGTTTATATATGAGGAGAATACGATTAGGGAGAGGTGCGGTCAGTCAAGAACGTATTTATTAGTAAAAACGTATTTATTGGTCCCAACGTTTCGGCCATAATTTCAAACTTTCATCATAGCTAAGAAAAAAAAGAGATATCATTCGTAACGATCAAATGGAAGTACAGAATATCAAGAACATAAGATAACAGATAATATAAGTAGTATTGAAAAATGCATAGTGGGATATTAAAAGAGTATTGAATCTGTATATAAAAATATAATAAGATTATAATTAGGAATGAGAGGAGAAATAATATAGAGATCAAATTTAACTAAATAAATTATATAAAAATGGAAATTATTTAAAATTGAAGTAATATAAAAAATATATATTTTTATATATGATTGTATTTATAATCAATACAATAAGTAAATATGTTGTATGTTTCTTTTACACTTGAAAATCTTAGGAAGGAACCACCCATTGCAGGTACTTCAAGCATTAATTTAAATAAGAAGGTCCAGTGGCCATCTTCTTTTCAGACGCCTTGGAAGGTTATTAGGGATTGTTAAGGATGAAAGATTAAGAATTAATGGGTTAGGATGGGTAAGGTGTTTGGAATGAAAAGACGCATCTCTGTTTTGGCCCAAATCTGCAACGAACATTAAGGTAGTTAGTCTTTGTAGATGAGTTTATTTCTAACGTAATAAGGAGCATTAAGGATTTTACGTAGGATTTTGGATTGTAAGGATTGGATGCGGGAGGAATTTTATGGTTTGGTAGACCCCCAGAGTTCAATTCCATATGCCCAAATTGGTCTGATTATCGTAGTGTATACTAATTTTTTGTAATGAATGGGAAGTTTAGAGCGTTTGTCAAGTAAGTGTTGTAGCAATCGGAATCTACGAGCAGTTTCTTGTCGTTTCAGTCTTGTGTGTGGGTATGAAAAATATAAAGAAGTTGATTAGAAGAAAACTTATAATTGAGATATAGTATTATTCTATATTTTGTACTTGTATAATAATATATTCTAATTGGAATTTTTTTTCACATCAGCATTTAAAAAAATAAATAAAAGGGAAAGGTGTATGTTATTAATTAAATATATAAGTAGAACCACAAAAGCAAAGAAGTAGATATAAAGTTATATAAACAAAGAGTATTAAGTAAGAAAAAGAACAGTAATTAGATTTATTGAACATTACTAATAAAGTGAGTGAAGAAGAAAGAATAAGGAGAGAGAGGGAAGCCAATAGAAAAGTATGGTGGATAATAAAAGAAACATACCGAGAATCGGTATGTTCGGTTCATGCAATCGTGAATTAGAAAATACGTTAGTAGAAGTTACGGAATAGGCGACTATAAACTAAACTAACTGTTAATATTTTTTTTTTCGGTTTTTTTCTGACCTCCTAGAGAAAAATAAAAACAAACAAGAAAAATAAAAACAAACAAACAAAAATAAAAACAAACAAAATAATAATAAAATAAGATCTATTAATATGAAATAAGATCTAAGTGGAACTAAATATTAATATTAATAAATTGTACGGGAATGAGAACTGAAAAACATGAAGAACAATGATTTATAGAGCGGCTTGAGAAGTGAATTGGTACAGGAAGGAATATTCAAAAGGTACACATTTAAAAAAAAGAAATACAATATCCTTTAATAATACCCCACTTATTCCTGTCGAACAGATCCGTTACTTAGGACTAAATCTGGACAAACGACTGACATGGAATCCTCATACAAGACTAAAAAGACAAGAAACTGCTCGTAGATTCCGACTATTGCAACATTTACTAGATAAACGGTCTAAATTGCCAATCCATTACAAAAGACTGATCTACATGACTATTATAAGGCCTATCTGGACATACGGAGTTGAGCTTTGGGGCTCCACTAAACCATCAAATTCCTCCAGAATCCAATCCTTACAGTCCAAAATCCTTCGTAAAATCCTTAATGCTCCTTACTTTGTCACAAATCGAGTCATCCATGAGGAGCTCACTATTCCATATGTTGCCGATTTGGCCAGAACCAGATACCGTTCCTTCCATAATAAATTTCTCAACCACCCAAATCCACTTGTTTCTAACCTGGCTTCTCCTTCAATAGCTAATAATCCTCCTAGGCGTCTGAAAAGAAGATGGCCTCGAGATCTTCTCCTCTAGAAATGTTATTGGAGTTCTATCAGTGGGTAGATTCTCCACATGTTTTTATCATGTCACTATGTCGCCTACAGCAAATTTACTTGTTGTATATATGTGTATACAGTTGTAAATATCAATAAATAAATTATTAAAAAAAAATCAACGATATAGTAATAAATTAAGTATTTGCAAATATGCTACGGATTTTGTTTGTTGGTATTTACATTACCGGGAGAAGGTTTTAAGTGTATAAAGATTCTTTCAGAAATAAGTCTCTTGTCATCGTTTCAATTGTTATATTTAATGACTAATTAGCTAATTACGAATTTGGATGCATTTTTGATACAAATTTTAGGTTGTTGGATAGTAAATATGCTATGTACTGAAATTAATTCAGAACACTTGTAAGAAACAGATTGAAACTAAAAGGAAATTTTATGTCCTGGGACGAGGCATCTCATAAAAGAGAGGATTCATTTGTCGTGGTTTGCGGCAAGTACTTATTTGAATGGGCAGTGGTATTTTTAATCAGCGTTCAAAAGACAGAAAACAAAGCCACTACAGACACCATTGCCTGCAAGCTTCTGTCTCGATCCTTTATAAGCATCATTAGCAAATATTAATTTTCTTATTCTCAGTATTTAATAGTTCCGTATTATATGAACAAATATACAAAATGGAAGATTATTGATTGACCGTGTGTAAAGATGAAAG
>NW_027114557.1:512516-514058 GCF_000696795.3 Halyomorpha halys
TAGTTCCGTATTATATGAACAAATATACAAAATGTGTGAAAATAAAATTTCCTCGACAACAGATTTTTTTTTGTTTATAATTTAATTATTTAAAGGCATCAATCACGTATTGATCATTATTGCCTTAATTTCCGAATCCGCAAAGGATAGAGGGATGAATAGGAACCATTGTGGTTTACTCGGAATAGTCTATCGATGAGAAAGGAACGAATGATGAGAAAGTATGTAAGAGGTAGGAATTTACGGAATTAGTAAAGCAGTCCTAGGTGCCTATTTAATTTCTGGTTAGTGAGGGCAATGAAGTCATCGACAGGAATAACAGTTCCTTCGGAAATCGAGACCTTTGCTGCCCATCGTTACCTGCAAGGCAGTTATCTCACTCCAATTTTTGTTAATGAAAACTATGTATAATTAATAGTCAAAAATTGATGAGTCTGAATAGTTAATTATGTTTATCTTTGTAGAAGTTGTAGTTTTTATGATTTTTGACAATATAAACTCACAAAATGTTAATTTCTAGTTGTTTGTATGAAAGGTTGGATTTTTGAAAAAATATATCTCTAGATCCATAAGACGCACATATGTCTGCCAACACTCAAAATAAAGGAAATTTAACTTACTATAAAGTAGTTTATGACACTTATCTTTATAGGGGTAGTAGCTTTCATGAAGTTCACATATGAATATGAATTTGGCAAATAAAAATGTGTCCGAACAACAATAAATCAATTTATTTTAGCAAATGTCATGAAAACTATTACTCCTACGAAGATAAACATCATAAACTACTTTATAGCTCATTAAACTAGCTTTAATTTGAGTGGTAATAGACATCTGTACGTCAAGTGGTTTTTGAGATATGAATTTTTCAAAATAAATTCACTAACTACTGATATTTTAGTACGTCCCATACAACATTTTTATGAAATGTTGCTTTTTCAAAAGCTATATCTCGAAAATTATTTAACATAAATAACTCTATTGGGGCCCATATTTTAGCAAATGTACTCTTCCTTAAATGACATTCTTATAGGTTTCTTGTGTTGTTCCTACTTTTTAAGACATAGAACTCCGAATGAAAAATTAGTTTTTTTTTATCGCTTTGAAACAGCCGCCATTTTTTATTCCCCCTACCTATACTTGGCAGACTCATCAATTTTGACTAGTAATTATACAAAGTTTTTATTGAAGTGATAAAAAATTGGGGTGAGATAACTGCCTTTTTTTCTTCTCGGCTCTTGTACTATTAGAACTAGTATATTTTCTGCTTTTTCCTTTTAAATTATCTGCTTCGCAATCCAAATTTTTTCATCAATATCCCAATTATATTTATATACATCTGCATTTAAATTTTGTTCACTATTTTCTTTTAGTACTAGCTCGGTCACTAAGTGTTACAATGAACAAGGGGTAAAGAAAATTACATAGAATATGTATTATGAAATATTGTTTATTAATATATTTATAACTTATGATTTTTTTCATTCTGTCGATAGCTCAATGAGTGATTTTTATTTATTTTTTGCGCTTTGTGGATTACCA
>NW_027114557.1:514233-516794 GCF_000696795.3 Halyomorpha halys
ATAAACATAAGCATAAACATATTTAGTGAGAAATCTGTTGCTGTTTATTTTCAGATAATATTTATATATAAAAAAAAATTATAGAAACCAATGAGTGGGTCAGTTAAAAACTTGCATGGGTCAATATCTAACTTACGGGCCATAGGTTCGCCATGCCTGATTTAGGGTGGTCATCTTCTTCTGTAGAGAAATCTTCAATGAAAAGTGTTTTAATCTTTTGGTATTGCTTTTCTCTATTAATATCTCCTATTTTTTCTTCATCTTTGACACAAATTTCTGGGTCACCATTTAAAGCTTTTTATTTATGTAATATTCCTCAAATCTCACCAGGGTTCTCTTTTTGCTTCTTCTTAACGTATTATCTTTACGCTCGATCAATTATCGTTTATATTTTAGTCTCACTTTTACATGATTTTTCAGTCAATTCACGTTAGAAATAGCGGCAAGGTATTCTTTATTCATTATTTACGAAGATGGTTTCCTCGCTATAAAATCCCAATTCTTCGAAGAAAATACATCTGCTGGAATCAGAAAAGCAATCTCCCGAAGGACAAGATGTAGGAAACCCTATTACATAAAGGGCGTGTAAGGCAATATGTAAGCTGAAATATACGTGATAGAAGGGAGAAGATTATTTCTTACAGTTCGCTACGTGACTTCGGTGGTTTCCTTACAAGTAAATTTTTATTTTTTTCTTAACTTCTTCTAACACTTTTCACTTTGTTCTTACTAAATATATTTAATAAAGCGAATTTATGATCTTTAGAAATAACTCTGATGAACACGAAAAACATTTCAGAGTCAAAGCCCACAACAGTATGGAGAGTTCGTTACCTGAACTGAGAGCCCCAGTAAAAGGATTTCCTCCAGCCCAGTAGAGTGTGCACTGGGAACATTATTTTTGGGCTGAGAAATATTTTTGAGGAAAACGAAGCAGACAAAATAAACTTAAGAAAAGCAAATCAACATAAATAATTAAATAAAGTAATGACGGTGGTAATTATATATAATGTAATGTTTTTCAACTTCCCTTACCAGAAAAGGTTGGTCTGTTAGTGACTCATCTTCAAGAAACTAGAAGCTGTAATCACTCGCCGACCTGTCATGTAAGTCACTAGAGGACTAGGCTACAAACAGGTTTCTGCGAATCACAGACGTGTCCATAATAGTGCAAGTGCCGGGAAGAAAAAATGCAGTTACCTCACTCCAATTTTTGATTACTTTAATGAAAACTAGGTATAATTACTAGTCAAAATTGACGAGTCTGCCAAATATAGGTAGGGGAAGAAAAATGGTGGCTGTTAAAAAAATATAAAAACTTAAAAAAAAACATTAATTTTTCATTTGGAGCTCTTTTTATGATATTTGACAAAATAAACTCACAAAATGTTAATTTCTCGTTGTTCGTATAAAATGTTGTATTTAAAAAAAAATATATCTCTAGATCCATAAGACCACATATGTCAGCCAACACTCAAAATAAGGGAAATTTATCATTCTATATAGTTTTTATGATATTCACATATGAATATAAATTTGGCAAATGAAAATTTGTCCGAACAACTATAATTCAATTTATTTTAGCAACTTTCATGTAAACTTTGACTCCTACGAAGATAAACCTCACAAACTACTTTATAGCTCATTAAACTAGTTTTAATTTGAGTGCTAATAGACATCTGTACGTCAAATAGATTTTGAGATATAAATTTTTGAAAATAAATTCACTAACTACTGATCTTTTAGTACATCCCATACAAAATTTTTCCAAAACGTTGCTTTTTAAAAAGTTATATTTCGAAAAATATTTAACGTAAATAACTCTATTAGACCTCATATTTCAGCAAATTTACTATTCTTTAAATGACGCTCTCTTAGATTTTCTTGTGATTGTTCCTACTGATAAAGATATAGAGCTCCGAGTGAAAGATTATTTTCTTTTATCGCTTTGAAACAGCCGCCATTTTTTATTCCCTCTACCTATACTTGGCAGACTCATCAATTTTGACTAGTAATTATACATAGTTTTCATTAAAGTAATCAAAAACTGGGACGAGATAACTGCTATTTTATTCTCTTGAGCTCTTGTACTATAACCAGTATCGCTGTGTGCGGTGTCCCATTCAGTCCCAGTGTTAAAACAGGGTTAAAAATAAAATAAAATAAATAGATAAAAAAAAAGAATTCTTAAGAAGAGAGAAAAGGAAAAGTTAATAACAAAACGAATGACATTTATTGATTTAATTAAATAAATAAATGACTTCCAATGACAAATACTTAATTTTTTCTCAAATTGAAGAAAAAATATAAATAAAATTGTAGTAATTTTAGCAATATAACAGAAAACATACAGAATTCACAATAGGATTTCCTGCAGCAGCCTGGGCTTTAGTCTTCGAGATGAGGTTGGATTTCCCAAATTGTTGTTCATTATGGCTTTAGGCCGGAATACCTAATGGTCATCAACTATATTTATGATCATCTATTTTATTTCCCTAAATTTAAATTCAACTGTTGAAAGGAATATGGTCCGGGTGCGGTCAAGAAAAACTCAAATAGTA
>NW_027114557.1:516974-532956 GCF_000696795.3 Halyomorpha halys
TGACCGCACCCGGACCATATTCCTTTCATCTTTACACACGGTCAATCAATAATCTTCCAGTAAATTCAACTGTGTTCGAGTTTAATTTTTAAATCTTGTTCAATAGGTTTTTTCTTCTACCAAACACCAATTTTATGTTTTTGTTTTTTAGCATCTATGGCCCCAGATATACCCGATCCTACTTCTAATATATTCGAATCCACAGCATAAAAATGCACTTGAATGCATTGAAAGATGTGGCTGACTGTTAGTGAACTATTAGAATATTCACATTTCGACTCCTTATTTTTTCTCTATCTGGCTATTGCTCCCTGCGTTCGGAACGATTTGATGTGGCTCATGGTTTAGTTTTGTTTTTTTTATCGAGTTTAGTTTGCTTGGCAGATTTCCACTGACAACTACTCCATATTTCAATTTTCAGTGAAAATCCTATTTCTTGAGATGTCTGAGTAGCCACTCTCTGACTTGGAAGAGCAGGATTTCCCAAGTTGTAAGCCACTGCTCGTTTAAGTGTCGGTATCAGGAAGTGGAATTTATTAAACCGTTTTTTGATGAAGTCTACTGATTCCATTTCTAGTTCCAGATGCAACTGGCTATTTCTCACAAACCAAGGGGCATCAACTGCGATTCTCAGGAGTTTATTTTGTAATGGTTGGTTTTTTTTATACCAGATCGGCCTGGTGGGCCTAACATGGTTGATATAACTTATATTATATATATTTTTTAACAGTTGATTATGAGGGGGTATAGTCATACAAATGACACCCCTAACTATATAAAATGTTCTTATTAAAAGAAAAAAAATTAATAATAAAATAAATAGATAAGATAATAATGCTTCTTAATAAAAGAGGAAAGTAAAAATAATAACAAAAAATAATTATATTGGTACACTTAAATAAAACAAACAATTGGCTTCTAATAATAAAAAGAAACAAGTTAATTTGAAAAAGGGAAGAGAGAAGAAAAGATAAAAAAAAATAAAATGAATAATAATAATAAGTAAATAGAGGTAGTGTGACCATGAATTAATTTTATATTTATTAAAAATTTATAATGGAATGTCCTGTAGCAGTCTGGGCTTCAGTCTTCGGGTTGGGGTTGGGTTTCCCAGGTTGTAAGTCACTGCTTCTTTAACTGTCGGCAACTGGGAGTGGAACTTCATGAACCGTTTTTTGATATAATCCTCTATTGACTCCATTTGTAATTCGCAATGCAATTGGCTATTTGTTATGAATTAAGGAGCATTAACTGCAATTCTCAGGACTTTATTTTGAAAAGGTAGTTTTTTTCCTTTTCGTAAAGGATATCGCTCCCCAGACTTCACAGCCCTACATCAGCAGTGGCCTGAGAATTGTTTTAAATATAAGAACAGTTGTTTCTGGTTTTAGTTTGGAATTTCTGTTTAGGATAGGATATAGCATTGCTAACCTTGCATAAGTTTCAGTTAGTTTGATGTTGATATGGTGATTCCAGGTAAGGCGCCGATCTAGGTGAATTCCCAGGTATGTTTCACTGGCAGGATTCCATTTCACATTTTTAGGATTAGATAATGGTAGGTTAAGCTACGTTATATAGTTTATTTAATTTTATAATTCTTTTTAATTATATTACTATTTCAGTAATACTATTAGTAAATTATGAAATTAAAAAAAAAAAAGAACTATTAGTCATAGATAGTGTGCCACGTTGGCTGTAATTTAAGGTCGCAGAGGCAATGAAAGGTGTCGTCAATTGATTTTCACTTTAGCAAAGGGGCTGCTGCTATATTATCTTCCAGCCCCACGCCATTACTACCGGTGTCCTTAGTTAAGAGAGAAAAGAAAACCAGTTAAATTCTGCCTTTATTATTTTAAATTGTAATAAGTGTGGTTTGTCTAAGTTTCGTACAAAGAATATGTAAAGCTAAATTTTATTTTGTATGTAAATGATTGACCGTATTATTTCAAATTATGAAGAATATGATCGGGGTTCAGTCTAAAGAAAACTATTTATTTCCCACGTTTTTCTCAACTTTAAAAAGCTCTATGAGGGCTAAAAAGGTACAAAAATAACTAAACATATTTTAACATAGTAGGATAATAAGATACAATAAGGTAAATTAAGGTAGAAACAAAGTATGTATTTCTTCCTCCTCTAATTTCTAATTCCTCACGATTTCAACAGCACTTCATTTATCCATAGAAAATGAATACTCAAACATACTCATTTGTACAGATTCAATATCTGCACTCCAGAGTCTATCAAACTTCAGTCAAAAAGGACCTTCACTACTATATTGACATGCTAAAAAAAAAAGTGTCTCCTTTCTCTGGACTCTAGGGCACTCAGGAATAGCTGAAAATGAGGCAGCAAATAAAACGGCTAAAGAGGTTGCTACAATGAACGTTCCACCACTCCAAATTTTTCGGCTCGACATAAAGGCATTTTAAGGAACAGAATCCAAAAAAGTTGAGATCCAATGTGGGTTGACGTACCACTCACCAATAAACTAAGAAATGTTAAAAAACACACAAAAGTTGACTCAAACACACACTTGACAAGTGCCATAAAGGGAAACAGAAGAGAAGAAGTGGTTGTTGCAAGAGTAAGAATAGGACATTCAAAATTAAAACACCTCCACTTAATCACAAAAGAGGACAAACCTGTATGCCAAACCTGCCAGTCCCCATTTACGATAAAGCATATAATTGAAGAATGCTCATCATTTCGTCAAGCCTTCGAAAATAATAAAATTGCTCGTACAAGAGAATTGGCCCTTAAAGACTCAGCAGAATCCATAGACAAAATAATAAAATTTCTGAAAGAAACTCAACTTGATACTAAAATATAATCCACCAATATCGACCAGTGTAAAAAGGAAATGGTCTATTTAACTATCAAATGTCAAAGACAAGAAGATAAATAAAGTAAAATGGGTGTAATAACCTAGATGTTGATCGCCCTGAATAAAAATCTAATCTAATCTAATCCTCTAATTTCCTTTGTCTCGGCATTACATTAAGAAAAGAATAGGAATTTAAATATAACTTGCCTGGAAGAAAAAAAAATTATAGTATTTGGAAATAACATAACTCTATTTTTGTAAAAAGTTTCAAAATAAATATCCTTGATTATTTTTAGTAGATTAATACCACAGCTTCAGTGCAATAGCAATTTCGACCTTCCATTATAGCTTTAATTTTTCTCTCTCGCCTCAGTGGTATTTCCAAGGATACTTAATATTCCATTATTATGTCCTGGAGCCAGGAGAGAAAAATTAATTTTGAATCAATTATTTTAGAATACATTTTTTAATACAAAAATAATATCTAGAGTTTTTTTTTTCGCCGTCGATCTTCTTAACGCCTGTCTCTCTTGGGCTACTGCTATCCAGTTTTCTGCATACTGCTCTTTCGAATCTTTGTTGATTCTGTCTATCTATCTGGTTTTTGGCCTCGCAGGTGGTCTCTTGCCTACTATACTGGCATTAATTAAGTAGAGGCGGCTTGATGGATTGCTTCGAGCCTCCTTGCCTTCATATTGTGTGATATCTATTGACCATGATGCAGTTCACTGTTACTTCTTCTCCTCCAAGTGTTAAAGCTCTGGTCACACATAGCTCCTATGATTATACGGATTTCTTTTCAAATCTCTCGATTCTACTTTCAATGGTACCTATCTGAGCCCAGGTCTCAGTATATCAGAGATATATCTAACACCGACTTTGCTTTAACATGGCAATTACAACCTTAGTTTCGGATTTTCATAATGCCTAGAGTACATATTATTTATTTATACTATTTATGCATAATAATAATTCATACATATTATAATACATAAAACTATATTTATAAGTAAATTACTCAGTGTAGATCATTTCTAATAATACTCTAAGATGATATATACTGAGATACTGCCCACAGAAGTTTTGATTTATAATATTATTATTGTTTTAATACCGCTTTACATTCTCCTTAAAAAAAATGCACCTAGAATTATTTTTACTTTGATATGACTTTGTTTTTCTATACCATGACCGTTCAATACTTTCCATTTTTCTTTTGCAGTGATATCTAACATCGGCATCGGCTTGGCATGGCCTTTCTGATTTATTCCATACACTTTTTACCAGATGCTACACAAATATTCCGCCGAGTCAGGGGTATATTTGACTGAGTCAACAGAGGGAATATATTGCCTGTCTGCTGAGAAGCCGTTGATTTAGAGTCATGTTGCTAACAGATTTAAGTGATATACAACATATTTTAAGATTTTTTTTTTCATATAACTTAATTTTTCTCACGAGAAAGTCTAATATAACATCGGTAACAATTTATCAATAAAACATTAAGGTAGTTGAAAATGATTTGTAGTTACATTCACGATGAAAGAAATATATGTCAGGAATACTCTATAAATTAACAAACAATAAGCGAACTGTACTCTTAAAAATTAATAAATAAAAAATTAAATAGCTTAGAATTTGGATACATACCTGCTTAAAAAATTAATAAATCT
Source organism: Halyomorpha halys (assembly GCF_000696795.3). Lineage (NCBI taxonomy): Eukaryota > Metazoa > Arthropoda > Insecta > Hemiptera > Pentatomidae > Halyomorpha > Halyomorpha halys. Next base: position 521,475 of record NW_027114557.1, read on the forward strand.
GTACAGCTACAACCTAACCTGAACAGTTACAACGAAGAGTAAACCTACTAAGGTGCAGTTCTTTGGGATGAAATACTTTTACAAGACAAACGGTTGTGCAAGGAGGTAATTTGATCAAAATCACGCTCGACCGCCAGATTCTTACCCAATTAAGGGTACCCAGTTTAGGAAGCTGAGTGGACCCCAGGAGGGCTCCAGAACCCACTGGAGTTGACTCACGGCTACAGTGTAACAGAAAACAATTTTCTGCCCAGCCGGATTCGAACTCATGTCCTTAGTGATAGTAGCCACAGGCCTTACCCCACTGCTACTCGCACCCCAAAAATAAAGTAAACGTATACGTTTAATTTTATCTGTATACAATAATTTATAATAAATAAGAATCGTATTAATTAAATCCTCAAATATAGCAATAGCCAAGCATTTCCGTGTCAGCTAGTAATTAGAGAAACTAGGTAGGAAACGTGCCCTTTGTCAACCATTCCTTTATTCGTTAGTAAAATGAACAATTCTGATATTAGTTTATTTGCTATGGAGATTACAAAAACTTTTATGGTTAGTTACAATACAGCTCAAAAGTTTTAATTTAAACGGTTGGTTGGGTCGCACCAGGAAAATGGTAGAACTTGAAGAAGCGAAAACTTTTTCTTTTGAATTTGTTACAAAGGAAAAAAAATATTAAAAGAAGAACTTAAGAATACTTTTATGGAAATAAGGCAGTTTGTAATTAAATAATAGAGATTTAAAACCCATCCGAAATAATGTTCAGATAAAATTAATAATAACAATAAGAAAGTAATTTTATACTAACACAGATAGAGTTTTTTAAAATATGACAGAGAGCCCTGTAGCTCAGACAGGCCTAGATCAATTATTCTGAGATCTGCGGGCAGCGCCGGTTCGACTCCGGCCTGGGAGCGTTGAATTTTTCATTAAGTGGCTGTCCCCTTAATTAAAAAAATTATTTTTAAAAACAACAATAATAATTGAAATTATATTAATTTAAAAAAAAAAAGTTTTTCTTCTATTCATCTCTTTTGTTAAACTTCACTTATATTTTGCCTTCTTATCAATTAGATAGATAGATATGATTTTATTTGTGAAAGACACAATCTTGTACAAATTCATAACACAATATACAATTATAAAACAAAACCTGAGTCTAGTGATCCATTACAAAAACAATAAACAAAAGATAAAACAAATTCTCTATAACAAAACAATAAAAAAAATAGATTAATAATAATAATAATAATAATAATAATAATAATTGTATGAAGTATACCTTCAACCGCATTGTAAGACACACTTCACTTTGAGTGGACTGCATAATTGAAAATGAACATGATTAAATGAAAAATAAAATTCTATTGTTTTATGTTACAAATGGTGTAGTGGGTGGCCGAAAGAAAACATTATGATTAGATTGTTAGTAGAATTTTGTATGACTGGGCTATGGAAATTGTAGATCTAACATTGAAGTGGTTGATGATGATGTGGATGTTAACTATTGCTATGTGGACTTACTTCTTTTTTCTTTCTTCCCCCCGCATCTCCAAGCCTCTCACTGCTGCTGGGAACCACTCAAGTAAATCTACTCACTCATGTAGATATTAATGATCAGTGAACAAAAATAAAGGATGGACGCTTCTCTGGTTGAAGACAAGATGGCTATCTCACACTCATCTGGGTTGCTTCTCTTGCCACCAAGAGCGCTGGAGGAGGCAAGCTTTTGATGCTGGCCACATGGGCGCTACTGGTCCAATACATGGAAGCCTTTCTGATTCAACCTTTCCGTTGCCGTAGGTTACCGGAACAATAATAATAATAATACACAACTATTAACATAATATTCATTGCTCCATTATATTTAACTTAAAATAATGAGAATTCTTTTAAATAAACGAAAGCGTGATATAAATGAAGATATTAATTGGCTTCAAAAAGTATTTACATAATAGAATTTATATATTACATACAAAATTAAACTTATTACATATTGTTACAATGTAAATATATAGTCAATTTGGCTTCGCTATCAATATTCAGTGTATTTTCAATGTTTTGTAAGTCGCAAGATACGGATATGGGTGGCTTTAAGATATATTTTCTATTTTGTTCAAAGGTTTGACAATGTAGGAGGATGTGATACAAACTATTATTGAAATAGTTTGATATGCTCTGGGTTTCCTACTCTTAGTTTGCTGATGCACATTATTTTTTTTAAATTTAACCTATATTTTAAATATTCTTCAGGTTTGAGTAGGTTAAAACTGCAGAGTGATTGGTATATGGGATTAATGTTTGAGTTCAATGCTCTATTGATGACAGTTGAGAAGTTGTGTTTCAAGAACATCCCCTTTATGTCTCAATATTCCGTTTTCATATGAACTATTGAACTCATTTCTACATCCATATTGGTGGCCTTTTTATCAATTATTATGTTTACATATTTTTTATATTTTCTTTCTCTCAATTTTCTTTTTCTTTCCATATTTTAATTTTAAAATTATTAATAACTAATATATTTATACTTCTTTCCATTATATAACTCCATTTTCATTTTATTTCCTTAATTATGTTATTTTACCTACTTTTTCAATTATCTATATATACATTTTATTTTCCAATTCTCTCATCACTTCATTTTATTAATTTCATTCTATAAAATTATTCACTTTATGTCATTCTGTTTATATTTTCTTTTTTATATTCATTGGTTGTTATCTTGTTCTGTTCTTAGCCCTGATGAAGGCTAGAAACTCTAGCCGAAACGTTGGCACAATAAATAAGCTACACCTTATTTGTGTTTCATTTGACCGTACCCCCAACCATCATCTCCTAGTACGTCATCCACGGTCAACTTTCTCTCATAATCATGGTTATAATAGATTGGTCACCTGTAGATAATCTAAAAATACTCATTTGTACAGATTCAATGTCTGCATTCCAGAGTCTATCAATCTTCAGTCAAAGCGGACCTACGATAGACAAATTTCACAACTATATAGACATGCTAAAACATCATAAAAAAGTGTCTCCTTTCTCTGGACTCCAGGGCATTCAGGAATAGCTGGAAATGAGGCAGCGGATAATGCAGCTAAAGAGGCGGCTACAATGAACGTTCCACCACTCCAAATTTACGAGCCGAAAGACATAAAGGCATTTTTAAGGAACAGAAGGAAAAAGTCCGAAAAAGTTGGGATTCAATGTGGGCTGACGTTGTTGTTGTTGGTTGGGGCTTTTGGTCGTAAAACCCTAAGGTCATCAACACCCACGCTTCTCACTTTGTAATTCTATTTCAAGATTTGAAATAATTTAATTGCTAAATAAGTTTGAATAATTAATTATTTTAGATTTTTTTAATACATATGACAAACTTTTGGGTTTAGATCTTATTCAAAAGATTATTCCTTTTTAAGAAAATGAAAACCATTTCTATCTTTTTTTGGTCATCGTTCAGGGCATCTGAAACACTCGGTCCCACTCCCAATCTACGTATGTTCATGCAAAAGAAATGACATTCCTCAAATATGTGACTGACTGTAAGTACACTGTTGCAGTATTGACATTTTGGCGGTGGTTGCTTATTGATCAGGTATCCATGAGTTAAATTCGTATGACCTATTCTCAATCGGCTATAGCCACCTCCTCCCTGCGATTGGAACGGTTTGATGTGGTCCATGGTTTAATCTTTTTTTAAGGAACAGAATCTGAAAAAGTTGGGATTCAATGTGGGCTGACGTACCACTCACCAATAAACTAAGAAACGTTTAAAAAAACACACATAAGTGGACAAGTGCCATAAGGGGAAACACAAGAGAAGAAGTGGTTGTTCCAAGATTAAGAACAGGACATTCTAAATTACAGACACCTCCACTTAATCACAAAAGAGGACCAACCTATATGCCAAACTTGTCTTTCCCCATTATCGATAAAGCATATATTGAAGAATGCTCATCATTTCGTCAAGCCTTCGAAAATAATAAAATTCCTCGTACAAGAGAATTGGCCCTTAAAGACTCAGCAGGATCCATAGAGAAAATAATAAAATTTCTGAAAGAAACTCAACTTTATACTAAAATATAATCCACAAATATTGACCAGTGTAAAAAGGAAATAGTCTACATTTAACTATCAAATGTCAAAGACAAGAGGATAAATAAAGTAAAAAGGGTGTAATAACCTAGATGTTGATAGCCCTGAATAAAAATCTAATGTAATCTAAATCTAGGAACGTAAGAATGGATGGAAACGCAGTCGCAGCCTATGATTATGAATAATCTTCAAAATAAGTAATCCACTCTGTGACAGTATCTCTGTCCATCCTAACGACCATTATTAATGTCATTTTGATTGTCAGTTTGACAGTGTGCACTATAATGAATGTATATAATTGAAAAAAAACGTTATTTTTTTAATTATCAATAATAATCTATTTATTTAAAAGTTTAATTAACAACAACAAAAGTTAGCTACAAAGACCCTTAGTAATGGAGGAAATTAAATCAAGATGTCATTAACCCAACTCGTTACTGGGAGTAATTCCGGACCATTAAGGCAAAAAAGACCCTTGTTATATTCCATTTAATAATAAATTAGGCAGTTTCATTATATTTACTTACAACTTACACTAAATTTTTATTTTAAATAGTAAAGTACGATATAGTTAAGTTTATAGTAAAATGAAAGTATATTCAGTTTAAATTATGAAGAAGATGGCCTGGGGTGCGGTCACAAGAAAAAAAAGTTAACAACTATATATTTGCCAACGTTTCGTCCCACATTGTAGAGCTTCATCAGGGCTTAAAAGATACAAAAAAAAAACTAAAAATATTTCGAAGTAATAGGATGAGTACGAAGGGTAAATTAAGGTAGGGTTAAAGTTATATGAATATAAGTGAAAATAAAATAATATACAATGATATATAATGAAGGAAAAGAGTAAATACAATATATGTATATATAGTTGACCGTAAAAATTGATATATAGGAAGATAGTCAGGGTTGCGGTCAAAGGAGAAACAAAAATAGTTTACAACTATTTATTTTCCGACGTTTCGCCCCACTTTGCAGGGCTTCATCAGGGCTGTTCAAAGCAAACGGGTGAACAGCAGGCCAAAGACAACAAGTGGTTGACAAACACAAAAAGTGGTTGCCTACGGTTCACCCTTTACTTTGAGCCCTGATGAAGCCCTACAAAGTGGGACGAAACGTTGGCAAATATATAGTTGTAAACTATTTTTGTTTCTCCTTAGATCGCAAACCTGACCATCTTTCTATAAATAGTAAATACAATAGCATAAATATAAAATATACAATGATAAAAATACAAAAATTAAATTAATTTTATTGTATTTATTTTCTCTCGACTTTTATGTAATCTTAACTTATTTCTTTATTTTTTATTGATTTAATGATTGTAAAAAAAAATCGTTAGAGCCATGTTTGGTAAAACCGGATAAATGTGAAAAATTGATTCTATATAGTGGCACATTTGGTGGGTTAATTTTATCGAATGTTCTGGCAATGGTCAGATTCTCCACTCAAGTTGAGTGTTTGTGGGTGTAGCGCACTTGCTCAGCCTCCACTGGCTCACTACCAGTGATGCGGCGAGAGGGATGCGCTGGGATCTCTTGAGCTCTGCTCTACTCCTCACACGTGGGGGATAGAGTGGGCTCAGGGATCCTCAGGTCGATTGTGTAAATATTGTATATTAGAGTGTAAATGTGACTAGAGGCTATATTATTTTATCATTATGTTATTTTATTTATTTATTTTTCATACAGATAGTTTAATTATGTTCATTTTATTTATTCTTCTGTTTGTATATATTATAAGAGTTTTTTATTTTATTTTATTTATTTTATTTTTGTATGTATGAGATCATTCATCACTATTACCTATTGCCCACAACTGTGTGGCAGATTGTAATATCTATCAATAAATAAAAAGAATTCATGTTCAAAACAAATGACTAATTAAAATAATTAAGTATATATGTGGGTAATAAACTTTATTTAGAATTATTGCATTATCAAAGTATTACAATCCATATAAAAAAATTAATTCAAACTATCAATTGTGTTTTACTTTTCCCTATGGTATATTTATTTATTAATATATAACAAAACATTTATATAATTATGGACTATTGGCTGCTCAACTTTGATTATATACTTTTTACCGATAAAATGTATTTTATAGAATGATGGTAGGAGTTAGAGGTGGCTGTTAGAGAATGGTCAGTGAAGTGTGTTATCGACAGTAGCAACTTACAGCAAGGGGCTTTGCCTAATACCTAAGACTTGTCTAGAAGTTTATACTAGGTTTTATATTTTTATAGAAATATTCACCCAGTATAAAAATTTAGTGCAAAAAATACACCAATAATTTTATAATATAATAAACTCTAAAAAATTAACCATATTAACTCAAATACATACACTTATATTATATATAAGCTAATAATATATATAAGCTAATAAACTAATACATGATTAATATTATAAGTTTTTAAGCACAACCCATTATTTGAGCTGTAAAATAATCATAGGATCAACATTTTCACTTTGATTATCTGATATGTGGAATATATAGTAAGTGTGATTGTGTAAAATTTCAAATCTGTTTTTTCAACGAATATGAACATTTTTATGTCCCTTGAGTCACAAAAATGTTCAAATATTCCCTTTACAGAACCTATTTTCTACATGTCTTCAATTGTCTCAAAAATGGCTACAATAATTCTGATAATTTAACAAAATAGCAATGAATCAAGTGACCTTTTATATCAGCTAGTTCTTATGCTTATTGATATAGGTTAGCAGGCATTAAATGTCGAATTATCCTAAAGTCGTTTTCTAAACTACTTTTAATATTGTTTATTTGAAATTAATAACATGTTATTTTTTGCTTGTAGTAATAAAAAAAGGTAGGAGCGGATTATAAGGAAATATGTTGGGGGTAGGAATTGGCGAAGTTTATAGAGCAGACCTGGATGCCAGGACTCGATCAAAAGCAAATTTATTTTACTTTAAAATCCCTATAAAGCACATTAGTCGGTACATCTTCCTTGCTATTGTATATATATGTTTCTTTTATATCCTCTTTTTTTCTTCTGTGAATATAAATTATACTTTTTTTTTTGGGAAATTTGTATAGGGTAAATAATTTAAATTTTTGACTTTGTTTTTCGAGTGATTGAGTGAAATTAGTTTATAGGATTGATACAATTGATACTAACCCTCAAATAACCTTTATAGTTCGATCAAATCAGATGAGAGTATTTCGAAATATAAGTGTGTTGAGGAAAATAAGTTTACGCATAGGTGAGAGAAATTAGTGGACCTCCATCAAATTTACAAATTTCCACAAAAAGTGGAACAACGGTTCGATCAATAATACCTAAACAAAAATTTGACTTCAGGCTGAAGGAGATAGGCACACAAAAAATATACTAATCCCCGAATTCCTCTAACACTGAACGAAATTGCATGAAACCTTTTCGAAATAAAGGTCTTTAAAGGAAAAATATGTTTATGCATGCCTATAAGAAAGTATTTGGTAATATTTTATATAAACCCTCTAATTACTGACACGCACACAATTTCCTGGTAGGTGTATAGTTGGTCCTATATATATTTTATCAGATTTCGTTAAACTATATTTGAGTCTCTGATAGCAAATGTAATATCTTCCTTCTAAATTTGATTATTTGACTGTATATTTTATTATAAGTTAGTTAAAAATCATAATATTTAAGTTAATTAATGTTTATTTTTTAATTAATAAAATAAAATACAGTTATGAATAAAGTAATTAATAAATAAATGTATTTAAAATATAATCGGAAGGAGATAGTTCGGGTGGCGGTCAATAAAGGTATCAAATTATTAAAAAGAAAACAATTTACTGTTAACCAAAGTTGCACAGTTTCTCTTCATACTACCATCATATAGCTCTGACGAAGCTCTGAAAAGTGGAGCGAAACATTAGTTAGCAATAAACAGTTTTCTTTTACTAAAAAATTATCGGTATTAAAAATAATAATGAAATATAACCTTATAAATATAAGTTATTGAAACTTTTAAAATACTTAATTTAATATATAGGTTAACCAAAGTTAATTTTATAATTTAAAAAAATAAACTAAATTTTTAAAAAATTAAATAAAAATACATATTTTTTTAATCAGTATTAAAAATAACAATAATGAAATATAGCATCCTAAAAGCTTTGTTAATTTAAGCTATGTTATTTGATACTAAGCAAATAATATACATTTTTATATGACATATACATAAAGAATTAAAAATATACATATTTAAGTAATATTGAATTTTTTGGTTATTTCTAAAGTAATTTTTATGATCCGGCTTACTATAAATAATGCCATAATAAAACAATTTTTTATAGATGCGCTGATAAACTAAATTTATTAGCTATACACACAGTATACTTTAAATACTGTCAACACAAAATTTAAAACACTTGGAGAAAATATATATTATAACATAAATATATCATATAACATATATATATATATATATCATAAGTACATCATAGAAACGTATGTTTTTTTTCTTTTTCGCTCTTTTCTTTTTGTATCTTAGATTACAATACTCTTTCACATTTTACTAAATAAATTCTCTCCATAAACTAGTTTAGGCTTCTGTATGAATTATGGAATAGAATCATTTATTTTTCTAATGTAGGAAAAAGAATAAAAAAAAAAACAATTAAAATTAATTTGAAAGTATATATAAAACATTTAAATTTATAATTTAGTATTAATAATTAATATTATAAATTTATCGGTGAAGTTCTTTGGAAGTACAAATATAAAAGAAGTACTGCCAGACTCTACTTTGTAGCTTTTCACACAGCATATTTTAAATCATATGATATAAATTTTAAAACTAGTAAATATATAATATAAGATAAAATATAATAATAATGTGAACTTCTACGACTGATAAAAAGCCATGGGCTCACTGTTACTAGACCAACGGTTATACAAGGAGGTAATTTTTTTTTCAAAATCACGCTGGACTGTGCCACAGCGCTCCGTGTTTTAGAAATGTAGGTGTTTTTTTTTGTTTTTTTTAATAATTTATTTATTGTTATTTAGAACTGTATAGATTTATTTTTTAAATTTGTATTTCTAATTTATTACGGTTTCGTGTTTTGACAAATTAACAATTATCAATTATTAATATTTTTTAAAATAACTTGATCAGTTACGTTATTAGAACAATAAATTGACAGTAAAATATTTTTCATGGTATTCGAAGCACCTCTGGGAAATTTCATACATTGTCCTTAGAAATTATCATACTTGATCTTGTGAACTTTATCACTCGCTAAATTCCTGAGCCCGTTAAATTGAAATTTATTACAAAAGTTATGCCTTAAGATATTCGGTGAAAGGTCGTTGCCCGGTTGAAAAAAAAAAAGCCAATATAAGAGGAATGTAATTTACACGAAAACTGTTCATCAACTGGAGGCTCGCTGGAGCTCTTGGTGGTTTATGGAATTTTTCAATGATTACGTTTAAAAACTTGGAATTATAACGATTCTTTAAAATAGAATTTTTTTTTTATGCTTTAAAAATAAATATATACTATAAAGTGGGAGGGGGGGGGTATCGTACATTTTTTTATTCCTAAACCTAATATAGGTTTGTACTATTGCAAAAGCGATATTCTTTTAGTTTAATCAGGCTTCACTTTCATCACACGGAAAAAAAAATGGTTCTTCAAATATTAAACAAGATATACCAATTTGTTTTCGTACTAATTTTTCTCTGCACTACGGATAACTTTGATACATCCATTTTTATTATTGATTCTAAGTACATAAATGTTGTACCGTTCTTACCTGTACTTTTCACTCGAAAGAGGTTCTAGATCTCAGGACGTAGAAATTTTTTCTAAAATATATATGTATATATATTTTCCTTAAAAATTGATATATAGGAAGATGGTCAGGGTTGCGGTCAAAGGAGAAACAAAAATAGTTTACAACTATTTATTTTCCGACGTTTCGCCCCACTTTGTAGGGCTTCATCAGGGCTAAAACGATACAAAATGATACAATGATAAGAGTAAAAATACAAAGATTTATTAAATTTGTATTTAAAAATACAAAGCCATTGTTACTTATTTTCATTTTTATTTTTATTCTTACCATTGTATTTTTACTCTTATCATTGTATCATTTTGTATCTTTTTAGCTCTGATGAAGCCCTACAAAGTGGAGCGAAACGTTGGAAAATAAATAGTTGTTAACTATTTTTGTTTCTCCTTTGACTGCAATCCTGACCATCTTCCTATATATTTTTCTAAAATACTTCTGAATTATTTTTGCTAATTTATCCAAATTGAAGGAAATGTTGCTAATCGGATTTCTCGTTTTAATAAACCCTTTTTTAATAACTTTCGCAGAACGAATTGTCCGAACCATTTTCCTTGAACATATTGCTCATATTGCGAAATAAACGTCTTTATTTTTCAAGTATTTCATCTGGATTGTTTATACTTGTGTCTACCTTCCACAAACCCTTTGATGTCGATATTGCCGCTTGTTCATATTACTCCGTATTTTACCTCCCCATCTATAATCAAATCAGTTTTGGTCTAGCTTCCTTGTACTAGAAAGAATAAGCATTTGTCTCACTAGTACACTCCCATCTTTTTTTTTCTCACCAGGACACCTTCTGCGTTTCTGATTTTAAATCATGAGCCAAAGTAAGAAGATCTTAGATCTTTTACGAAATTTAGATTCTTCAGCCCTTGATAGATGAACTTTAATTTATAATTTCAATTCCAATTGCATTAAAAGTAATCGTAAATATTTGTGTCATCATAACATCCAATTATGTAACGAAAATGATACAAATGGTCTACCAAGAGATAAATGACCACGGAGACAAAAAAGTAGGACTGCCGGGTTAATAAAAACGATGATAGAATACATAAAATATATTTTCTTGGTTGAAGAAATATTTATTTTTAATGTGGGTCGTAATGCAGAAACACAATGTTGGTCCTATTCCAGAAACACCTTACAGCAGATGACAACATTCCCAGGAACAAGTTCACTTGTTTTTTCAGTGGCTTTACTTCAACAGCTAGTTCTTCTCTTAAATATTGAAGTTTCTTTTGTTCGTTATAATTCCCGTAAGAACATCGTCTTGATTTCTTCTTGAAGACACAAAGTATTTCTTTACGCTGTCTGGTAAAAAGAGTGTAAACATAGTCAATTTGAGTAAACATATTTATAAAATAGCGAAACCTAGAGTAAAAATGGTAAAATCTGGTTGTCCAAAGTCATCCCATAAAATGTACATGTTTAGGTTTTTTTTTTTTTTATTTATTTGTATATATTTACAACTGTATAAAAAAATACAACCAGTAAATTTGATCATAATGACATAATGATATGATACAGGATGTAGAGAAACTACCCAGTAGTAGAA
>NW_027114557.1:534986-540474 GCF_000696795.3 Halyomorpha halys
GAGGTGATAAATATGTCAAGGATATCCGGCCGTTTTTTTAGGGATGTAGCCCAATAAGTAGGATTTTTGGGCGAGAGGATAGCATTGTTTAGGCATTTAAGTAAAGTAAAAGTATGAAATAACATTTTTTCCAATCTGTAATCGGAATCAACATCAGAACAACGATAATTAGTCAGCTGAACACTCCACAACCCACGAGGACTGGACAACAGAAGTTTAGAACATAATATCGAATGTTGTGTTATTGTGAATTTACGGAAGTAAATCCTGTACTATCAACAAAATGAAATGATGCGAATCCGACTGTTGCTACTGCAAGGGCATTAGTAAATTTAAGAATTCTCATGAACTCTCCCCCCCCCCCCGCACCTTGTATGGCATCTTTTTCAAGGCCACCAGAACGTTTAAGCACATGTTATAAGTTTTGTTGAATTTGGTTTTATAGCAACCTGAAGATGGGAGATATTCCCGAAACGTTGTATTTGACGTATATGAAATAAATTATTACAACTTAAACAAGGAAGATTAGTGTCATTCACCAAATTCATATGAAAAATTATTTTTTACCATTTTTGATTCCCCCCTACCTTTACTTGGCAGACTCATCAATTTTACTAGTAATCATGCCTGGTTGTCATTTTAAAAAATAAAAATTTGGGGTAAAATAACTGTATTTTTTTTTACTCCAGTTCTTGTACTGTAAGTGTCGCGTTAATTATTCATAATGGACTAATAAGTATTATTTCATAAAATAATACATAATCAAATAAATTATTAAATCATGCCAAAAGGAGCTTTTGTTGTTAGTACAATCTTACGCTTATTTATTCAAAGGATTGGCTGTAAAGACCCGGTAAAATGAAGGAGGTAGACTAAAGGCAAATATTACATTTCAAGAAAAGAGAAAATTTGTCAGTGACGGGTTGTTATGAAAAGGCTGACACGTAATTATTGCTCAACAAATACCTTCAAAAGCTTGCTAACAGTTCTCTTTAAGGCGTTACCGTGATTGTATCATATTGCAAGCCAAGGGAAAGGAATAAATAAGCACTTGTTACAAGCTATGTATATTCTTGGAAACAGGTAAATTTGTTTATATTTGTACAACTGAATACCATTTCAGAACAAATTATGTTTTTAATACATACATAACTCTTTAGATTATGAAGAAGATAGTCAGGTGCGGTAAAAAAAAAAAAAAGTTAACAACTATTTATTTTCCAACGTTTCGCCCCACTTTGTAGGGCTTCATCAGGGCTAAAAAGATACAAAAACGACTAATAATTAAATTGAGTCTCCTGTTCATTTTTAAGCTACTAGATTGCGCTTTTTTTAATATTCTTATCATCGTCTATTTTATATTAATACTATTTTTATTTTTTTTTGTCGGTCATTTATATATAATTTTATTTTTACTTATATTTACATAATTTTAACCATACCTAAATTTACATTTTTGTATCTTATTATCTCATTATTTTAAACTTTTTTCAGTTGTTTTGCATCTTTTTAGCCCTGATGAAACTCTACAAAGTGGGCCAAAACATCGGCAAATAAATATATTTTAACTACTTTTGTTTTCCTTTTACCGCATCCCTGACTATCTTCTTCATAATGCGGTCAATCATTTATGTATGTAATATAACTCTTTAGTTTTATACAAAACGTTAGTATAAGAAATTAAACTCCAATAACTTCCACTTGCTTTTAATACCAGTAGTGCGGTTGAGAAAGAAGCGTTGGAAAGTTCCTCTGAAAAAATGAAAATCGAAATGATTGTGTTTAAGATATTATTTTACTTTATGTTTAATTATGTGAATAATTTAATTATTTTTTATTATAATTTGTTTTTGTCGAAGAAGATAGTTGAATGTATGAAATAGATTGTCGGAAAATAGTTCGAGTGGCGGTCAATAAAGTAGTAGAAAAAACTATTTTCTCTTAGGGGCTAGCCAACCACAGCCGCTTCTTCCTATAACCATGGACATGGCGAAAGAAATGGCCCGAAGCGCCATCACTGAAAGAGAAGAGGAAAGGAGTAGAGGAGAATGTGGGGGCAAGAACTGGGCGGCATTGCTAGATCCTAAGAACAATTGGAGTTCTGGCAATGGTCAGATTCTCCACTCAAGTTGAGTGTTTGCGGCTTTAGCGCACTTGCTCAGCCTCCACTGGCTCACTACAAGTGATGTGGTGAGAGGGATGCACTGGGATCTTTTGAGCTCACACGTGGGGGATAGAGTGGGCTCAGGGATCCTCTGGTCGATTGTGTAAATATTGTATACTTGAGTGTAAATGTGACTAGAGACTATATTATTTTATCATTATGTTATTTATTTTTTATACAGATAGTTTAATTATGTTTATTCTTTTGTTTGTATATATTTTAAGAGAGTTTTTTTTAATTTACTTTATTTTATTTTTGTATGTATGAGATCATTCATCACTATTACCTATTGCCCACAACTGTGTGGCAGATTTTAATATCTATCAATAAATAAATCTATCAATATTAAAAAAAAAAAAATAGATCCTAAGAGGCGCCCTCCATTGACTTTACCTAGAGCGGTGTCAGTGGCATGCTTCAGGTTGGCTACTGGACATGACTATTTGCGGCACCACCTGAAGACAATAGGATTGGCTGATTCTTCAGATTGCGTCCTGTGTGGAGTTGGTGAGATGCCTGGCGATCACATATTTGCATGTGCGGCAACGGCGGACTTGATTACAGACAGGGGTTACATCACCAGAGCTAAACTACACTGGGCTGTTCGAAACAAAATGGCAGAAATGCCTCCTTTGGCGTAGGAAAAAAAAAACAAAAAACTATTTATTGTTTATCAACGTTTCAACGTTTCAGTTTAGTACTAGAGCCGGGAAGAAAAAGAGTCAGTTATTTCACCCCAATTTTTTATTACTTTAATGAAAACTGTCTATAATTACTAGTCAAAATTGATGAGTCTGCCAAGTATAGGGGGAATAAAAAATAGCGGCTTTTTCAAAACCGTAAGAAAACATTAATTTTTCATTCGGAGATCTATATCTTAAAAACTACCAACAACACTAGAAAATCTAAAAGAACATTTTTTAATGAAGAGTAAATTTACTGAAATATGAACCCTAATAAAGATATTTACATCCAATAGTTTTATTATTTATTTTGAGAAATCTATATCTCAGGAACTATGTGACGTGTAAATGTCTATTATCACTCAAATTAAAGCTAGTTTAACGTACAATAAAGCAGTTTATGACTTTTACCTTCGTAGGAATAGTAGTTTTCATGATATTTTCTAAAATAAATTGATTTATAGTTGTTTGGTAAATAGGTTTAAGTTTTGAAAAACTTTATTTCAGAAACCATAGGACGTACAGATTTCTACCAGCACTTAAATTAAAGCTAGTTAAATGCACTATAAACTAGTTTATAACGTTTATCTTTGTAGGAGTAGAAGTTTTTATGATATTTGACAAAATAAATTCACAAACTGTTAATTTCTAGTTGTTCCTCTAAAATGTTTGATTTTTGAAAAAAAAAAAATATCTCTAGATCCATAAGAGGCACATATGTCTGCCAGAAATCAAAATAAATGAAATTTAACTCACTAAAAAGTAGTTTAGGACACATATTTTCGTTTTTATGATATTCGCATATAAATATAAATTTGATAAATGAAAATTTGTCCAAACAACTATAAATCAATTTATTTTTAGTAAATATCAGGAAAACTTCTATTCCTACGACGATTATTTAAAGAAGAGTAAATTTTCTGAAATATTAGCTCTAAAAGAGCTATTTACATCCAATAGTTTTCATACGTACGTACGTAATCATAAAAATATATTAACAATCTATGGCTCATATGCATACCTTCCTCTGAGTCATCACTATCATCATGCGCTTCCAGGTACGTCATGCTGGATGCTTCCCAGGGAGTCCTGGATTATGTTATGCTACGTCCTTTCGGAGTCCATCCATGAA
The DNA here is from genome assembly GCF_000696795.3 of Halyomorpha halys. Lineage (NCBI taxonomy): Eukaryota > Metazoa > Arthropoda > Insecta > Hemiptera > Pentatomidae > Halyomorpha > Halyomorpha halys. The sequence goes on from NW_027114557.1 coordinate 538,966, forward strand.
GCTCCTAGTTGTGATTGGTATATTATAAATGATTATTTGAGTATTTTATAAGTATTTAAGTACATATTGCTTTTTAATTCTTTAGTTTCAATAGTCTAGAACTCAATATCGTTTATTAATGTAAGTTAAATATTGCACTCTTTGTTTGTCATAATATCATTTCTTAAGTGTGTAGTAATTGAGCGAACATCTATTGCACTTGTTTTCTGATTTATATAATTTATTGAAAATAAAGGTAATATGTTACTTATATTAACAGTTCTTAAATTATATATTATAAGTGATATACTGGCATGTAATATGATATTATAAACAAGAACAGGACTTTTAAAAGATAGAATTAGCAAAGATTTAACTTTCTTTTAAATATCGAAAGGATAGGGAATTATCAGAGTGAACTGATAAAAAAAAACTCTCCCCTTTTCTCCATTCTCACAGGTTTTGACAGATTTTCTTTTTGATCCCTTAATTTGACCCTTCTAACTTGGGCAAAAGTTAAACGGCTGAGAAAATATCGCTTCCCAAGCCTTGACACTGTAAAGATAAAGAGCTTTTCTTTAACTCGGCCTGGGGTAGTTGGTTCGCCTACTCCCTCCTTCTACTTTTTCGAACTTCTCAAAGGATTGAATCCGCCATTTTATCTTGGTGTTCTATCTGTTTACTCCAACCATCATCAGGGCTTAGGAATTTGATAAAGTTTTTAAGGAGTTTTCTACTTTTTTTTAAAGAAAAAAAGATAGAGCTTTCTCTTTAAATCTGTTCGTTCATTTTATTTTAACAAAGCTGGTTGATTCATCCTGAATATAGATCTGATGAATCTTTGACGTTTGAGGGCAGTTTATTAAAAAAAAATTAAAGAAAATATCAGCGGTCTGCAAATTAGTTTTATTTTATACATTTATATATAAAAATTCACAAATGTATTTACTAAAAAATAAAACTAGTAAATTAGATGCGAAATATAGTTCAATATATGTGGTATAACAAAATTTTTAAGTAGTCTGAAATTTAGACAGCTTACAAATAATTATTTATATATTTTATAGGATCACAAATTTATATTTTTTAATAAAACTCTAATAATAATATAATGATTTCAAACTATATTCCAGTGAGGTAAATATATTCTCCTCTTGACTGGGCTCGGTCTGGTTACAGCCTCTAGGAGATACGATATATTTGAACCACACTATCAGGTGATCTCAAATCAAGTAATTATTTGTGTCGTATCATGTTGAGTCTATTAATCATAGCAGCCTGACTGTCTAATCATCGACTAAGCATGTAATAGTTAGTTTTACTATAGTTATCTAGTATAAGTAATTTAAAACTTACATTCTTAATTTATGAATAGTGAAGTTTCTATAGAAATGAATGGTTTTTAAAGTCTTCTAAGTAACTAAGACTCTGAAGAAATAAGGATTAAAAAAATATATATTATATAAATCATTTCATTTGTGCCGACGTTTCGGAGTAATTATAGGTCTTTGTCAGTTTTGAATAACAATA
>NW_027114557.1:543012-544739 GCF_000696795.3 Halyomorpha halys
GATCAAAATTGTTTTAAAAAGAAACTAAACCACTCTCAAACAACTATATTAATAAAAAATAAATTTAATTTATTTTGTTAATATTACTTATATTTATGTTTACATACTTTTCTTTAATTTGTTTAATTTACCTTAAATAAACTCCAAACTAACTTTCTACTCTTTCCGTACCTTTATTTTATCATTAATTTTACTCCTTACAACTTTAAATCATGTGCTATTGAATTTCTTGTAACTTCTGTACTCGTGTTTAACTTAAAAGAAGTTATTTATAAGAACAGGTGATTGCTACCAACTGCACTTGCAACCTGTTGGCGTTGTTAAGAGAGAGGATATAAACTGTTAACCTTAACAGTTTATTTGTCTATTAATCATTTATCTGTACACAATGTATGATGTTATTTAGTTTTCTTCTTCCACCAATAGTTTATCTACAGTTCAATATCATCTCTATGTTTATAAAAATCTAAATTAAGTAACCCAACTGTTAATTAATCTACCGTCACATCTGAATATCAAGTACGATTTCACTACTCATATTTCACCTCTGCCACGTTCAGATTATATTATTATTTTAGTTTCATATTTGCATTACTAGTAATTTAATTTTATTAATTTATTTGACCAAGTACCTTATATTTTATCTTGATTTACCATAACGCATTTAATTTATTAGTCTTTTGTCTTTCAAGAGCTCTTTAGGTTAGTATGGATCTTCTTCTGAGTATGGAAGTCTTTTGTATGGATTTGTATCCAATTTACAAGTTAGTGTCCGTTTTTCCTTTATTTTATTAATCTCTCCTTATTTCCATTAATCTTCTAAAGTATTTCATGTTTTGTTCTATTAATGATCTATAATTTTCATCGTATTAATATTGTTTGTTTACCCTAGAACTTCTTTTGTTTATTTTCCAATTCATTTAAAGAAATATACCTAATTTTCTTTCCCATTTCTCATTCATCTAACAACCTACACAACGTTTACACGCTCAAAATATACATGCATGAAACCCAAAGTAATCTGGTAATAGTGACTAGGGACAGCATCAGGGTGAATCCTGCGAAGACGGATGCCACAGTCATGTCCTTTCAGAAGGCCAAGAGAGGCTCCCAGCTGCATATTGGACGGCGAAGGCCGAAGAAAATCGAATACCATCCTCTAACTCGACGTGACACTTAGTAGGCATCTTACATTCTCCAGCCACGTCAGGGTGAGACTCAAACAGGCTCGGTTGAAATCCTACAGGCTCTACCACCTGTTCACTTCAGCTCGAGTGAAGATTTACAAGCATTCATCCGCCCGACTCTGATCTATGGTGTCCCGGCTCATGCGACACCTCTTCAAGGCCACATTTCAAGAATTCCCTGCTTCGGCAAATAGTCAGAGGAACTTCACTCCAAAGAGCCAGGAACAGTGCTATCCATGATGAGCTCTAGTTCCTCTCTGTGCCAGAGTTCATAGGCCGTAGGCACATCAAGTTCTTTGATGGGCTGAAGGCATATGCTAGCCCGCTGTTCAGAGAGGTCGCCTCTCCACCAAGACCTGGACTGTGTCCTGGGCGATATCCTAGCCGAGGAAAAGGTAAACGGCCCCTCCTCATTCTTTGCACCCCCGGCCAGCGGTTCTTAGGTCAATATTGTAAATCCACCTTGAGTATATCCAGCCCAACCCTTTATAATGGCATTTGGCAGAGAAAGGGCACTGTAAATATGTATGTATATATATA
>NW_027114557.1:544789-562709 GCF_000696795.3 Halyomorpha halys
ATATATATATATATATAGAGAGAGAGAGAGAGAGAGAGAGAGAGAGAGAGAATTTCCTTAAAATTAACAAATTAAATTAGCAGGTTACAACAAATTAACAAAAAAAATACCCTGTAACTGCGATACACCACTTATGAAATATTTTGAAAGAGAAAATTACGACATAGCAAAGCTGTATATGTATCGAATCAAGGTTTTACATTTTTTACAAACTAAAACTTCTTTTATAATAGGGTGTTTATTGCTGACTGTAGATTCAATATTAGTGGAAGATGGTCGGGAGAGGGGAAAGGGTATGAGCAGTAGTCAATGATCAAAAGTTTTTTTATATTTGCCGTTGATTATTTATGATCATTGACGAAAGCACAGTTCGCGTCGCCCACAAGAACAAGACAAGAAATTCAGTTTAAAACATCGAAAAAATAAAATAAATTTAGCTAATTTGTGTTTACTATTCGCACCTGGCGTATTTTCTCCTCACATAAATGAAATCCAATTTAGAAGTGAAAAGATAAATCTGGTGTGATAAGTGCATCATAAAATTTTCACTTAATAACCCACATACAGCCCCATGCTTTCTGAAGATTAGTGAGAGGATCGTGTTGAAGTTATAGCTTTTTTTATTATTTCGATTAAAGCGGAAAGGCTCAAATTATAAAAATAATTTTATTTTTCTCTTGCAATAAACATTCGTATTCTAGGGGTGGTTAGGGGAATAATAGTTATGGCTACAATAATAGTTACGGCTACAATAATAGCTTCTTATAATGGGTATAGCAAATATAAATTTTACTCCTGTCTAGAATACGAAAATATTTAAAAAAAATAACTTTGTTGTCTTGCAATCAGGAACGATCGTTCAATCCGGCTCAAATTTTCTCGTTCGAATCGATTGAATCTATTTATTTATATATGTATATGTAGTTGACCATGAAAATTTAAATATTTGAAGATGGTCAGGATTGCGGTCAAGAAAAGAACAAATATTTTAATGTCCGACGTTTCGCCCAACTTTGTTGGGCTTGATCAGTGTTAAAGAGATTAAAAAAACTGAGAATATTACAACAATAAGATACAATAAGGTAATTTAAGCTAGGATAAATATTATGTAAAAATAAATAGATAAGAAATTACATATAAATAAAAGGAAGGAAGACATAAAATAGTATCAGTGTAAAATAAACTTTAAAAAGCAGTGACAAGAATAAAAAATAAGTCATAATAATATAACAACGGCAAAATCTTGCCATTGTTACTTATTCTTTATTCTTATCATTGTTTATTTAAGTTTATTTTATACTGATACTATTTTATGTTTGCCTATTTATTTGTAATTTCTTATCACTTTATTATTACATAATATTTATTCTAGCCTAAATTACCTTATTGTAGTATTATTCTCAGTTTTTTGTATCTTTTTAGCCCTGACGAAGCCCTGCAAAGTGGGGCGAAACGTGGGACAATAAAATAGTTTTAAACTATTTGTTATTTTTTTTACCGCAGCCCTGACCATCCTCAAATATTTGAATTTATTTATGGTTTTGTTGTTTTCTTTAGTTATTCATACATTTTTTTTATTTGTAACTATTTAAAATTCCTAACAATGAGAACTTACACAACAGGCTTTGTGCTCAAATAAACAAAATTAAGTACTTTAAAAATTGATTTTTGGAAATTAGAACATTTCAATATAGAAAATACCTATTACTATTGAAAAAACTTAATTGCTCATTAATTCATCGAGTTTAATCAAAATAGTTAGTGTCTTTTGGAAGAAAATCGAAAAAAAAATGTAAAAGATCGATTCTATAAAGTAGCAATTCGATGAGTTGATTTTAGCGAGATGCTGTCACATCCCTGAAATATGGAGTTTCAATCTCGAGCTACTTTTCTTTTTGAGTTTGTCCGTTCACACGCCATTTTGCGAGGCTTATTTTTAATAACAAAGACAGAGATATTTTGATTAAGCGGAAAATGTCCAATCCAAAATTTTACATGATCCCAATAATTTCCATTACTTTGTATTCCATACATAAGTAAGTGAAAATAAGAATTCGAAATCAAATTATTAAATATTGGTCATTATTCCTTATTGTTATTATATATTATTAGATCTAGTCATAAGTAACTTCCGATGCAGCTAAGTAGGATCTATTGTTCGTATCTACATGCTATGAGTTACCATTAAGTTTTGTTTCCTCTATATAGACGAGGCTTGTTTTGTGTCATAAACGTTGCGTTAAACTGCTTTTTTTTAAACTGTAAAATGGAGGGGTTTTGAATGGAAAATTTAAGAGCAAGTCAGACTCCCTAAAACTACTCCAGTCCAAACAAACCACATTTTACAAGGAAGGAATTGATGAAGTGCCAGGAAGATGAGAGAAGGTTATAGATAATGGTACTGAATACATAATAAGTTAATATATTTTTTTTATAATTTGTTATATTCCTATTAATAAATGTAATTTTGTTACATTTCTGGAAGTTACTTATTACTCGACCCTAATATATTATTTTAAACTGGGAAAAAATTAATGTAACAAATTGAAGTACAACTGAACCATATATATGAAGAGAAGATGGCTAGGGGTGCAATCAGAAAATAACTCAAAAAAGTGGACAGAACTTATATTGTACCCGTATTTTAAGCCTTTAACAGGGCTAAGAACAAATAACAAGATAACAATCAATGAATACAAAAAATAAATAATTTAAAAAGAGAAAATATATCTTGCATTAAAAATAAAGTGATACAAGAAGTGGAACATATATTAAAAATTTAAAGGTAATTAAGTATGTAATTAAAATAACGTAATTAAAATATAAAGTTATATAATGCAAAGAAACAAAAAAACATAAATATTTTAATTTAATAATAATTTAAAATTAAATTTATGGAAATAAAAAAAAATGAGAGAAAGGAAATATATTTACAAATGAAATATGTAAGTATAATACTAGAATAAATAAACACAATATAAAGTTAAGTTAGATAAAAGAAATTAATAGAAAATATGACAATAATAATATATGGTGAGCATAACTAATAGCATGGGTAAGGTTAAATAAGAAAACAATAGAGAAGGAGAAGTGAGGTAAAAGAAAGATAAGAAAAAGAGAATAAGACAAAGAACTTATCAACTTGTAGGTGATCGGAAATCTACGAGGTAAGCTCAGCGGCGTGTGCGGAAAGACTTTAAGGTGAGAATACGTTACAAGTCATTTGGATGGGTAAAAATAAATATAGAAAATATTTAAAAACTAATTTAAAAGAGGATAAATGTATAAAAAGGTGACAACGAATGGTTTTAGAACATGTTTAAAATGTTAAAAATACGTTACTAAGATGACGAAATTATCGTCATTAACTTTGGCAATATTAAATAAGTTCTTTCAACTTATTTGTGTTATATCTTATGAGCTCTGTTCTACAAATGGGAGATAGAGTGAGCTCAGGGATCCTCAGGTCGATTGTGTAAATATTAAATATAAGAGTATAAATGTGACTAGAGATTCTTTTATTTTTATCATTATTATTTTTTTTTTTCATACACATAGTTTGATTATGTTCATTTTCTTTATCCATCTGTTTATATATATTTTAAGAGATATTTTATTTATTTTTATGTAATTTCTTTTCGTATATTTATTTATTTTCACTCTTATTTTAGTATGAATGTGATCATTCCTCACTATTACCTATTGCCCACAACGGTGTGGCAGATTTTAATATCTATCAACTAAATAAAAGTTATATAAAAAAAAATTGTGTTATATTCTGACCGCACCCCTAACCATCTTCTTTTCATAATTATGAGAGATAGTTGACCGTGGATGATAAATGAGGAGAAGATGGTTGGGGGTGCGGTCAATTATTAGGATGATTAGGCGCTCAACTTTTCAGCAAGCAGCCCTGAAGAAGGCTAGAAACTCTAGCCGAAACGTCGGCACATTAAAATAAGTTAGTCATACCTATTTCTGTTTCATTGACCGCACCCCCAACCATCTTCTCCTCATCTTCTTTTCATATATATTATCCACGGTCAACTATCTTCTCAACATTTAAAACATATATAGATAAATTCAGCTGTTATATTGATTTGTAATTATTCGATTCGGTTTTAGTGCCTGATATAATTAATTTCTTTTAATTTGGTTAACGATATTGTACTCCAACTTATCGGGAAACTGATTTTCCTTTTTATTCCTATTGATGTTGGAACGATTGGAACCAGGTAAGTAGAGCTGATCGGATTCCATTCTAAGGGGAAAAGGATTAAAGGTTTTCATTAGCGATGGAAGTGGCCTCTGTGTCGGGCCTTTAAACTCATTAATCAAGTTGGCTTTGAATGTTTGGGGGGGAGGGGATGGAATGGAGGGGATGGAATGCTGTCCCACCTTTTAACTTTATCTAAAACGGGTCGGAGGTGTTAATAAAGAAACAATTTTAAGCAGCTGTAAAGCGGGCTTAAAAGGGTTCCGACGTCTGTGGAAGGCGAATCGTTCTGAAAGTCTATTTAGTGGGGTGGAGCCCCCTCCTTTCTGGTGTAGCCCCCCACCGCTAAAAAATCCACAGAAATGGAGCCTGTAGGTGTCGGTGAAGAGATCCTAATTGAGTGGATTTTTTTTTTCTTTTTTGCTTTTCGCCTCTTTCCTTTTTCTTATTTATTTCCGTTAGAGAGGTAGGGCCCTCGTTTCCGGTTGAATGGAGGTACTTTATTGAGATTGTCGATCTGTTTGGCATTGACCATCCCTCGACCTCCGTAAATTGCTCTCTTTACCTCCAAACAAGATATTTCTATAACATAATTTTTGTTCTCCGCAGATTAAAAGAAAAATTGAATTAATCTAATTAAATTAGTTTATGTTCAATCGAAAATTTCAATACGGCAATACTTAAAAATTATCGTGTGATTGATCAGATACTTTTTGTAACCTGAATGGACAAGGAATTGCAATTGAGGTTGCAGTTTATACGAAATGCATATGTTTTAATATAATATATTTTATAATAAGTATATTTACACTGTATATCGATGAGATCCTCGGTCGCACATTGCAGAGCTTAGGGTCCTCAACGCGCTTCACGTTGAAGGTATTCCGGGTAGTCATCAGTCCAACCTCCGGTCTGTAAATTGCCTCCAGTTGGTTGATGGGCCTAACAAACCCGGGTGTACTCTTTCGGTATGAGTGGTCACCTATTTCAGGCGGTCCCTATCCAAGTACTGACCAAGCTTGACGTTGCTTAACATTCTTATCTATTGCAACTTTCTTTGCTCACATGGCTAACAGACCCCATTAATATTTAATAATTTATTATGATAACTATTTTTTTTTCACGGATCGTCCTTAGAGACCACGCAATTATCATTATTTATGGATTCTACCTTGTTTTTGTTTTCCTTATTTTTTTCTCATTATCTCTGTGTGAAGATTCGGTACTTAGGACTCCATCTTAACAAGAGACTTACTTGGAATCCACACACAAGACTGAAACGACAAGAAACTGCTCGTAGATTCCGATTGCTACAACACTTACTTGACAAACGCTCTAAACTTCCCATTCACTCAATTAGTATACACTACGATAATCAGACCAATTTGGACATATGAAATTGAGCTCTGGGACTCCACCAAACCATCAAATTCTTCCCGCATCCAATCGTTACAATCCAAAATCCTACGTAAAATCCTTGATGCTCCTTATTACGTTACAAATAAACTCATTCACAAAGACCTTAACATCCCATTCGTTGCAGATTTGACCCAAAACAGATATGCGTCTTTTCACTCCAAACTCCTTAACCATCCTAACCCATTAATTCTTAATCTTTCATCCTTAACAATCCCTGATAATCCTCCGAGGCGTCTGAAAAAGAAGATGGCCACGGGACCTTCTAATTTAAATTAATGTTTGAAGTACCACCAATGGGTGGTTCCTTCCCAAGATTTTCAAGTTTAAATGAAACAGTCCATAGATTTACTTATTGTATTTATTATTTATACAGTTGTAAATTACATTAAATAAATAAAAATATGCCACAGCCAGATTAAAATCGGAATACTTGGAGTTAGTAGCATAGTGTCTGAACACTGTGCCACAGCGCTGGCACAGTGTTCATAGTGTCATAGTGTCCTCGTGCGTTCTCACCTGAACAGAAATCTGCCATCTCCAAAGTATTGTAAGTCGACTCTCACGATTAAACATATTTTCGAAGAATGTCCTCACTATTTACCAGCAGTAAGCGGAATAGGACTGACCCCAAATTTATATGAAGCTCTTAGATGAGGAAGCTAAAGTCACATTGATATATATTTTTTTAATTTTTTTAATGCAATTTACAACTGCACAAAATTGTATTATTTTGTACAGTTGTAAATTACATTAAAAAAATAATGTGATCATATCTTATTAATTAAGAGCAAGGGGACATTAACCCCAATAGTTTGGGATTGACTGTAAATGTATGCCCTCACTGACTTAGATTTTAGAAAAACTGTATTAAAAAGTACACAAGAATATATTCTAGAAATAAAACTACTATTTCCTGATAAATACGATATTTATTTTTAAGTGTTTCGAACTTTAAGGTCATACCTGTACACTGGATTTACAAAATTACAATTACAATTTACATTTTACAAAGTTACAATTAGAATTGATAAAATTAGTAAATTACAATATTAAATTATGCATACACATACATTTAGACTATATATGATCATAAATATTAAGAATTTTTTTAAAAATGAAAAAGGTTTGATGTTATTGCGTGATCTTCTTTCAACATCCCCTATTAATATGAAGGGAATCGGTGTGATTCGGGAGCAATACGTTCAGAAAGAATATGCATTGGAGCATTTTATTTTTTCATGAGATGACGGTGAGTGTGTCGAGTATAGCATATCCAAAGACGGGCTAGAACCAAATCTTCTCTCCGACTATCTCGATCTAAATACGATGTATAATATAATAGAAACACCTTTCTTATTATGACTTAAAAATATTAGAGTTTCATCCATATTAGGCTAATAAGTTTCCACTTTTCCACAGAAATCTGGAAAGTAACTTTCCGATAGCAAATCATTTTCTAGTGAATATCTGGTTCTAAATTTTTTTTTTCATAACCCCTATTATTAAAATTTATTATTTTTAGCATGAATATATATACCAATATATATTTTGATTCCGCACTGTTTCCTTCTTCTGTTGTGGACCACATTTCAAGGTGTTTTTTGAGTTGTCATTTTGTTGTTTGTTTGTTGTATTTTCTTTAAATTTTATAATGTCCTGGGGCACTCATTGGTTTTGAAATTTAGAATAAACATAAAAAAACTTATTTCCTAAATACGTGTCTTGGAACGTCGTTTCTGAATTTTAATATGGTTTGTTGTCAACGTACCGAAGGGGGCGCTGGTATAAGGGTCCTGAAGAGTGGATTTCTTTGGTGCTGTAGGGAGTCGAGAAACGTTATGTGCCTGCGTTGAATGAACTCAGGCACAGTGGGTAGTTCGAAGAGCTCGTGTAGTTGATCTGTCTTCATCTTCTACAGCGATGTTGGGCGCACAATGTATTCTGGAAGCGTTGTAGATGGCGCTATGTCTCTTCTCTGAGATGGGTGAAGAGTAGAGCACCATATAGAAAATTGGTCTCAAAATACTTTTATAAATTTGGAGTATGAGCCTTAGCCTTTATCTATGTATTTTTAATAATTTAGTTCCCTAGATGAATAATGTCTCAGTAGGGACTGAACTTTCTTCTTTTTGACTTGGAGCCAAATTAAAGCTCCCACAATATATTTATAAATATATAATTTTTTTTTTGTCAACTCAATTAAAAAAAAGAATTGAAATTCGAATTATTTGGTAAAAGATCATATTAATTCAGACATTTTTGTATACACAATTACAAGATGAATTTGACAAGATATCTTACACAGGAAACAAAAACTCTAATTTTGTTACAAAAATTATTTAGTATTTAAATATTAACCTTTTTCAAACAGACTTTATCGAAGGGTAGTGTATTTATACTTTTTATTAGATTCCAAGAAGTAATCAAAACCTTTGAAATAAATTCATCCATGATTATGAATGCCATAATGTATTCATATAAAGATTTTAATATATTTATGTATACAACCATTTATGCCATGCTCTTATAATGCCTGCCATAGTAGATCGTGATAGACGGAATCCAACACTTTTCTGAAATCTATAAATACCAAGAAAAGTGGCGCGTTCTACCTCTTGTATTTTTCTAAAATTTCGTTTATTATTTGTTTAAGCTCAATTTAGAAGAATTGAGCTCTGAAGCCAGCTTGGTTATATGATTAATTTCCAAAAATGACTGTGATAAATCTATTTTTGATAATTGCTGTAAAAGCTTTATAGATTGAGAGTCATTGGTCTATGGTGTTAATGTCTTTGGGATCTCCTATTTCACAAAGTAAAATTATTTTACTAATGCACCGCTACTGTGGTCTGAAGGCTCCCTTTAGGCGTCTTGTTAAACCGCTCAAGTTTTGAATTTGTATAAGTAAACTAATATGTAAATATAAATTCAGCTGAAAAAATTTAAAAAAACAAACTAGTCTCTACGTTGACCTTGTCTTTGTGGAACGAAAGCCCAATGAGTAAGTTAAAAATTATTAAGGATGTCAAGCCCTGGGGTACCTCCAGTCGCAGATGCCGTAGAGAGGAAGTTGCACTGACAAGGCTGAGAATAGGTCACACGAGGCTCACCCACTCCTATCTTATTTCAAAAGAAACGTCTCCGAACTGCCAGTATTGCAATAACAATTTAACAATAAGCCATGTTTTCCAACGATGCCCATATTTTACACCACACCTCAATAGCTTGGGACTAAGCCAAGATATCTCAAAAACCCTTGGAGACGATGATAAGGCAATAGAATTGGTGATTCAGTTGTTGAATCACAAAATTTACTGACAAAAATATAACTTGATCGGAAGGAAAACAAAAAAAAAATTATAAAATAAAATAAAATATATAAATAAATAAAATAATCAAATTAAAAAAATAAATAAAATTTAACGAATATTAGCAAAATTAAATAAAATATAAATGGCGTTGATGACCAATGAAGTTTGGCGCCACTAAACAACCAAACAAACCTTGTCATGTGGCGGTCCAATTTAATGCATAGATAAACTATAGAGATTGAAGGCCTTAGTACGGAGTATGGCACTTGGAGCGTGGGAGGTAGTCTGGTAAAAAAACTAGAAAGTCGGAAAAATATATATTTTTGTCCTAAACTACCGAATCCTAGAGTAGATGGCGCACGGCTACAACTATTAATTGGTAACAGTAATAAATAATATCAAAATATATTTAAATTTAAAATAATATAACATTCATGTATTTAAATAATTATTTTTGTTTTCTTTTCTGCAGGTAAGTTGCCCTACCAATTTATGAAGATATAGGATAAAGCACGTATGTAACGAAAATATAAGTATATTACTGTATGGAATTCCCAGGATTATTGGAAAAACAATTAATTAAGAAGAAAAGTAGTAACAATTCTATTTTATATTAAATCTATAGTGTTTGGTGTTTATGCTGGGTGTCTAGTATAAGATCCCAAGAGGAGAAAAAAGTCAGTTATTATCAGCTCATTAAACTAGCTTTAATTGTAGTGCTTATAGACATCTGTATGTCACATAGTTCCTGAGATATAGATTTCTCAATATTAATTAACTAGCTACTGATATTTCAGTAGATATAGAGTTGCGAATAAAAAATTAATTACTTGGAACTTTTACTTGGAACAGCCGCCATTTTTTATTCCCTCTACCTACACTTGGCAGACTCATCAATTCTGACTAATAATTATACCTAGTTTTCATTAAATTAATCAAAAATTGGGGAGAAATAACTGCCTTTTTTCTCTTCTTGGGCTCTTGTACTATATGAGGATATATCGGTGTTTGCCTAATGAAGGTGCATTCGTAAATCAGCAAAACCTGCGCAAGGCAAACAAGACGTGAACATTACACCAGTGAAATATGATGGCTTTTAAAGATGCAGTTAGCTCCACCCAACTCATCAATCTCTTTGGTTAATCATCCGCTTTATTATTCATCTTTACTAATTATTAATTATTCCTAGGGATTACCGGTAATAAATTATACCTATTATCTTCTCTGACATTTCCAATTGAAATTGATTATCATAATCAACCGAGCCTAATCATAGTAATCCTTCTGCGTTCAGAGCTCATATTATAATTATACTGTTATATGTATGTTATATAAACTTAAAATTAATTTTCTTACTTCTGTTATAGCCTAAACACATACAGAGCGAAATTAAGAGATTTTCTTTTGTGGTTTGTCAGTTTATATGATTTTATTGAAAAGTAATAATACACTACTACAATAACCTAATAAAAAAAATTAAAAAAAGAAAATAAACATCCTAAAATAGTTTAATAAAAAAAAGTAAAGAAAAAAATACCAACTGAAGTATAACTTATTATTAATAATATCGGTGACAGACCATGGAGTTTTAAGTCCTCGCGTTATGTATTTGGAAATACATCGCGCGTTTCTTCACGTGGTTTTTTCATAGGGTGTGGCTCACTCCCACACCTATTTTTTGTGAGTGCCATCCATTGGCTAACGGGCCTCATAAATGGGGGGAGGTTGTGAATTAGTTTTGTATTATTTTATGCCGGGTGGGACCAGAACTCGATCTGAAAACCTCTGGGTTAATGGACTAGTTTCACATATAAAATGATAATATTAAGCTACGTAAAAAATTTTTTTTTTCTTTTTTTTTTTAATCATTTATTTATTGTTATTTACAACTGTATATCATATATACAACAAGTAAATTTGCTGTAGGTGAGATAGTGACATGAAACAAACATGTGGAGAATCTACCCATTAATAGAACTCCAATAACATTTCTAGAGTAGGAGATCCCGAGGACATCATCTTTTCAGACGCCTAGGAGGATTATTAGGTAATGAAGGAGAAGCCAGGTTAGAAACAAGTGGATTTGGGTGGTTGGGAAGGATTGGTATCTGGCTTTGGCCAAATCGGCAACATATGGGACATTGAGGTCATGATGGATGACTTGATTTGTGACAAAGTAAGAAGCATTAAGCATTTTGGACTGTAACGATTGGATGCGGGAGGAATTTGATGGTTTAGTGGAGCCCCAAAGCTCAATTCCGTATGTCCAGATAGGCCTTATAATAGTCATGTAGATCAGTCATTTGTATTAGATTGGCAATTTAGACCGTTTCTCTAGTAAATGCTGTAATAGTCGAAATCGACGTGCAGTTTCCTGTCTTTTCAGTCTTGTATGAGGATTCCATGTCAGTCGTTTGTCGAGAAAAAAAAATAATAAAAGAGAACTGGCACAGTGGCATATCAGACTAGCTTTTTTTAAAAATTCTTATTTTGAGTTTGAGTTATTACATTGATAGTATTTTAGACCGGAGTTAATTTGTACCAACTCTTATAGCCTTAGGGAAAGATATAACTGTTAGATACATAAAAGCTTTGGAAATTCTATACCACTACGACCTATGAAGGGGCAGGTGTATTACTTATTAAGGAAGTACTGTTTCTGAAATTATAGTTGTACAAGGAGGTGATTTGTTCAAGATCACACTCTAGCACTCAATTAAGGATACCCAATGGGGCTTGGTAGACCATGGAGGGCTCCCGAACCCACTGGGTTTACTCACTTCTACAATAACAGAATAATTATCTTAAATAATTATCTGTCATAGAAACGAACTCGGATCCTTTGATTTTTGCCACCCCACAATATCTTTGGAATACGAAAAATTATGAATAAATATTAAAAGTTTTTTTTTCAGATGTTGCACTTTTCACTGTAACGATATTTTTTAATAAAAAAAAAAAAGAAAAATACGAACGAATAAAATTTTTTTGATAAACGAAAAGTAAATCGTTTTCTTATATTAAAGAAATGAATAAAAAATATGAAAAATAAATGTTGTTATTTTGATGGCCTGACTTCCAAATATTTAATAAAGTTATGAATTATATTTCGATGATATATGTTTGTATAAATATATTTTTCTCTGTGTGATATAAAAGCTGGGCAGATTAAAATTAATGAACTAAATCGTCAGGTTCATCAGGCAAAAAGTGTTGAGCTAACAGGAATAACTGGAATCAAATTGAAGTTCATTACTACGGCTCAGATTATTAATTAATAAAGTGAATACTTTTAATGAATTCTGTACCTATCCAGATTTGATCACGTGTGATAAATTGAGTTAAATGATTGATTGTAATCAGTGATTGAAAACAAAATATTTAAAATTAATTATATATATAGTTAATTCTACAAATTTAGTCGTAATTTTAAAAACAAAGTTTTAAAGATATTTTTGAACACTATTATACACAGATATTTTAAAAAAATGAAGTTATTAGAATCATATCGATAGAAAGTGATCGGGGAAAGGATGGGACGAAAAATTTATTCAATTTTGAAAATATTTTATGTAAAAACCTTGGTTATTAATATGTATGTATGTTTTATTGACCAAATGTATTTACAATTTTTTAAATGTTTTTATAATACAAAAGACTGATCTACGTGACATATAAGGCCTATCAGGACATACGGAGTTGAGCTTTGGGGGTTCCACTAAACCATCGAATTCTCCCCGAATCTAATCCTTACAGTCCAAAATCGTTAGTAAAATCCTTACTGGTCCTTACTTTGTCACAAATCAAATCATCCATCCGGATCTCAATGTTCCATATGTTGTCGATTTGGCCAGTACCAGATATCAATCCTTCCACGATAACTTCCCAACCACCCAAACCAACTCGTTTCGAACCTGGCTTCTCCTTTATTACCTAATAGTCCTCTGAGGTATCTGAAAAGAAGCTGGCCTCGAGATCTTCTCCTCTAGAACTCTTTTTGGAGTCCTATCAATGGGTAGATTCTCCACATGTTTGTATCATGTCATAATATTACTTACAATATGTATTTGATATATATATGTGTATGTATACAGTTGTAAATAACTTAAACACATAAATTATTTAAAAAAATATGTGTATAAACAAAAAACACTCTGAGCAGGGGTATTAGCACAGGAGAGAACTCCTCTGCAACGGACAAAATCGTGACATAGTTTTTCTTCGTAAGGAGTTTTATTATACAAGAAACAAGAATGACCCAAAACTTTACGTATCTCAAAATTTCTTTTGTATGAATACAATACATTCATCTGGATGCTCCGAATTTCTAAACAAACTGTTTAAGACCTCACTTTTATGTAAAAGTCTAACCCAAACAAAAACAGAAAATATTTCATGTTAAGAAAATAGAATCCCTTCTATAATGACTTAAAAAAATTATGAAATTTCTCAATCTTGCCCATGGTGTTTCTCAGGGCTTATCAATGTCCCTATTTTTTCATCTATCTATGTTAATGATGTTCCTGATAGTACCAACCACTAATAATACAATTTATATGCAGATCACATTCAAATTTACATAACCTTCCACTTCACTAGACTGCTTGGGGCGATATAATAATGAGCATTAATAATCACATTAAATATAGGGAATCAGTGAAAATGAGTTGATACTGAGAATAGTATAAGGTAGAATAGAAATAAATAATAATAAATAAATAGAATAAATTTTATTTACATATTTATATATCCCTTATTATATTTTATAAAGATATACAATTATGGAATAGTTAAATACCGTTTGCCAAATATCAAGGTAATATGAATCGCACAGTATTTAAATACAATTTATTTATTTATTTCTTAATCCAGGCTTGTATTAAAAACTTCAAAGTCTTATTTGATTAAGCACACTCTTGGGCATGACGTTATTTACGAAATTACACAAAAATTTATGGTTGACCTTTATATTTTGTTTTTATATTATCTATTCTCCAAAATAATAAATGAGTTAATAAGGTTTTATTGTTTATTTTTGTGTAGATAAATCATTTATAAAGTTGATTTGTCTGTAATTTCTATTTATTTCTCTTTAATATTTTTTTTTCTTCAAAACCCCCAGGAATCGGTAAAACATATAATTTTTTTTCTTATTTTGTTCGGTTGGCTCTACAGAACGTTTTGGCATTTTTGGCCACTCAAGCAGCCATCTTCACGCCTCCTTATATTGGGCTAATCCTTTCCAGTTTGTTGCGTGTTGCTCTTCCGCATGCTAATTCTGTCTATCTTTCCTGGTATTTGGCATTTTAAGTGGAATCTTGTCAACTATCCTGATGGATTGATTTGAACACCTTGTCCCACTCATTTAAGTTATATAAAATTGTTATTTACATATAAATAAATTTGAAACTCTTTCCTCTTTTTTTTTTCACTGAAGATGGAGAGCTTCCGTTTGAAACGTTTGGTTTAATAGCCCCTCTACCTTCCATTTGAGACTCCAGACAACTCCGATATCATAAACAGCAGTATATTGCGTTGGGTAGTTGTGGCTGCAAAGTGAAATGTATGAACACACAAATTTATTTTTATTTCTAAAAAGAAATTAATAGAAAAACTTATTTTATTTCAAATTCACTGATATTTTTACATTTTTTTTTTATATTTCTCTACGTACAGGAAGTAAAATATTTCCTTGGTATCCTTTTAAATTATAATATCCAGCAATGTGGTGAAAAACTCCGACACCATAATAATATTTTGGAATAATTTCTTCTATTATAAACCTGCACTTATAATAAATTGATCAATATTTAAATAATTTAATTATTGATAATAATTATTACATAAATTAACGAAAAAATGCAGATAAAACTAAGTATAATATACGGTTAGCAGTAGGAACGGGAGCAACTTCGGCGATGCAGATATAGGAGGAAATACATTTGTAACATAACAGGTAAATAGGTCTAAATATTTAGGTTGTACGGTAACTAGAAAAGAACAAAATTTGAGGAGAAATAAAGGCGAGATTAAAGGCTGGAAATATTTGTGTTTTTTTTAACTTCGAAATCGCTCATGGTGGTAAGGCTCTGTGCTACTCCAAAAAACCGGGTTCGACCCCGACTGTGGTAGATAATTGTTTTCTGTTTCACTGTAGTCGTGAGTCAACCCTGTGAGTTCAGGAGCCCACCGAGGTCCTAAAACCCTTATATAGCGAGTACCCTTAGTTGGGTAAAAATCAGTAATTGGTCTAGTAGCAGTTCTTGCTCACAAATTACTACACCCTGACCCTTCATGGTTTGTGGTGGTACAAATATAATTTTTATTTTTTTTTTTAGAATTACTCAAAATTTTTAATTCATATGATAGTTGGTACATAGATTTGTGATAACCTCTTTAAAATTTACTAGCCCAATATAGTAGCCTGAAGTAGCTATTAACCAGTCAGTTTCAGACTGATTTGATTAGGAACTCTATTTAAGTTCCATTATCATTATTAGTTTCTCTGTTTGAGCTTACCCAATTTGCAGGTAAGTACAAACTCTCTTGGCCAGAGAATTTCAAATTAATTTCATCAAACGATATTCAGTCATTTTAATCAGTTGCTTTACTTATTATCAATGATGGATGGAATTTAAATTCTGTGCTAAATTGTCGAATTTAAAATTATAAATACATAAGAAGATGGTCAGGGTTGGGGTCAAAAGTGAAACAAAAATAGTTTACAACTATTTATTTTCCAACGTTTCGCCCCACTTTGCAGGGCTTCATCAGGGCTGCTCCAACGAATCGGTCGAACAGCTATGATTAGCTATTGATTCCTTGGAGCAGCCCTGATGAAGCCCTGCAAAGTGGGGCGAAACGTCGGAAAATAAATAGTTGTAAGCTATTTTTGTTTCATTTTTGACCGCAACCCTGACCATCTTCTTATATATCAATTTTTACGGTCAACTATATATACATATATAAAATTATAAATGTTTTAGAAAAGCTGTGGAAGATGTCCATTAAGTTACTAATTTGATGTTGACATCTATTCATAAAATAATCATTGAAGTTCAGACCGATTTCTTTCTGATCAGAGGTTATATAGGTAGAAATTGTGTAAGAGCATCTGTATGAAATGCTCTTTCAATCTAAGACCAGACGTTACTTCACTTTTGATTGGATGGTTGGATATTGTTAGTAGACTGTATTGAAATTAATTGCAATGAAAATGAGGCATAAAGTAACAGAAAGAGAACTTATTTACAGTCTATAGGTTGGCTGAACAAGAGAGAATATTGAATGACAAATATTAAATCTATCGTAACTACAGGGTATGAAGGGTGGCCGAAAAAAAACATTATGGTGAAGGCGTGTTAATTAATTTAGGGGTCTATGTAAACTGTGCATATCCAAATTGATGATGATGGTGGATGGTGATGATGTGAATCATATATAGAAGGAAGCTTACTTACTAATGGTTTATCTCCACATTCCTCTATCTACCCTCTGATCGACTGCCGGAGGGCATTTCGGAAATGTCAGTGCTCATTGAATTAGAATGAAGGAAAGATGCTGCTTTCTCAGAGAAAAGTGTAGTTCTTCTTTCACTACCTCTGACCACAGATCGCTAGTGAGTGTCTTTAGTTTAGCCATTTAGCCAATTATCCATGTACTTATAGTGTAGGTGGTCTCCCTTGTTTCAAATCTTCCGTTTAAACGGAACGGTATCACTATTAGATACGATAGTGGGGCTAAAATAGTCTTTTAAAATTTAACGAACAACTTCATCAAATTCGCGGGTTTTTAGTCCGATTATGTTGTTTTTCAACAACAAGGTTAGAAAGCTAGGAATCTCATAATTTATATTTTTAGTGACCCAAAAATGTGTTTTTTTTATCACTAAATGATAGGTCTTAGGCATCAGCAAAGGACATAGATTTGGGTCAATACCTACAACTAAAGAAAAAACACCAATTATATACCCATACAATATTTATACACTTATAGAAGTTTGTAAAATCTCTCCATTATACCAAAACGTTTTTGGTGATCACTGCGTAATATTTTTTTTACTCTCTCTGGGAATTAAAATCTTAAATCATGAGCAATTATAAAAAAAAAGTTTAAACTTGACGGCGAGTTAAAAACTCAAAGTTGAACAGACATTTAAAAAAGAAATAGAACCAGAATATCACGTAGAATGAAAATATTAGAACTAAAAGATCCATATTGATATTAGGCTTATATGAAGCTGGGCTACAAGTTGAATATTCGAACAACTTCGATATATATATATATATTATTGATATTTACAACTGTACATAAAATACAACAAGTAAATTTGATGTAATATCATAATGGTATGATGCAGGCATCTAGAGAAACTACCCATTGGTAGCACTCTAAAAACATTTTTACACTATAAGGTCTCGAGACCATCTTCAGACTCCCCAAAGGATTGTCAGGAATGAAGAAGGGACCTGGAATAGAAACTAATTAGGGATAGAGTGGTTAGGGAGTTTATAATGGAAGGATTGATATCTGGTTAAGGCTATGTAGGTTACAAAAGGAACATTAATGAATGATTTTATTTGTGACAAAGTAAGGATCATTAAGGATATTACGAAGGATTTCGGATTGTAAGGATGGATACAAGAGTAATTTGAATGTTTAGTGGAGCCCCGAAGCTCAACTCCGTGTGTCAGTTAGACTGTTTGTCCAGTAAGTGCTGTAATAGTCGGATTCGATGTGCAGTTTTCAGTCTTTTCAGTCTTGTGTGAAGAATCCAAGGTCATTCGTCTAACTGTAGTTCATTTTTTTAATCTCCGATTGTTTTAATTATAATTGTGAAAAGAAAAAATCAAAAACTACAGTGTTTATGTTAATATAGAAAAATGTGTGATGTGCACACCGCACCTGATTTTCAAATTCTTAAAGTATTTTAAGTTATTTATTTTCTTGAATTCATTTTTTTAACCCCTGATTG
>NW_027114557.1:563658-569291 GCF_000696795.3 Halyomorpha halys
AAGAAATAAAGGTTTTGAGACTATAATTGGATAGTGTTTTGAATTATTTATTAAGAAATTACAAGTCTCAAGAAAAAATTTTAAGATTATAAATATATAGTGTTTATGTTTATATAGAAAAATGTGTGATGGGCACACCACACCTGATTTTTAAAGTATTATCAGTTTTATATTTTCTGGAATTCAAATCTTATAATTTAATTTTTAATCTCGGATACTTTTAATTAAAATTGTCCACAAAAAATCAGAAACTACAGTGTTTATGTTTATATAAAAAGATGTATTATGCGCACACCGCACCTGATTTTCTTATTATTAAAGTATTTTAAGTTTTTTATTTTCTTGAGTTCTAATTTTTTTAATTCATTTTTTAAATCCCTGATTGTTTTAATTATAATTGTCAAAATACAAAATACGCACACTGTACCTGATTTTATATCCAAAGTAGGGAGACAAAAATAGTATTTAATTTATATTTGCAGTATTCATTCTTAATAAATTTTGTCCTGAACACGTATTTCTTTCCTTAAATTGTGATATACCGTGTTAATTCTTTAATCTTACGAAGGATCGATAAAGGTATGTCGAATAAGCTGAGATTGGCTGGGCCACAAAGCTAATAGAGTTATACAGTAGGGCTATCCGAGCCCTGTTATCAGGTATAAATAAGAGATAAAGAGGGGCAATTTGTCTCGGAGGGCTGATAAGGGAAGCAATTTTTTATGTTAGGGCTATGGCTAGTGGCCTGCTAATGGACAAGGGGGAGGTGGCTACGTTCCCTCAAGATAGTACAGTTCTCCATTACATATTATATTTCAAGTAGCCTCGAAAAATATGGTTTTATTTTCTAGAATATACTTGCAATATAAATCATTGAAAGAAAATGAAAATTGAGAGGAAGAAATTTTTTTTTTTTAATAAATTTATATTATTTTTTTCCGCCCACCTTTGAACGTATTATTTCACTTTTAAACCTTTTCTTACACATTTGTCGTCCCCCACTTATATTATGTTTCCTCTTTTTAACTGTTGTTAAATAACCATGACACTGTCATCTTCCGGTACTTCGTTATTTGGTAATTCGTTGGTTCGTATATATTTTTAACTCTTCCTATCACCATTTGTCATCACCCTCTAACACGCTTTCTTCTTCTAAAATTTTTCTACTTTTTATTTTTTATTTTCACCCTCTCGTAACGTTTTCTTTATAAAAAAAAACACTTAGTCATTGTTGTAACGGCTTTTTTAATTCTGAGTTTGACCGTCATTAGCGCAGTATCCATTAGGCGTTTGATCTTCCAGTGAACAGGTTTGTTTTTATTCTTTTTTTGTTTTCTTTCCCCTTTCTTTATTTTACTCTTACTCCTTATTTTCTCCACTTTTATCCATTTTCCTTACCCGCGTTCTAAGTTTTGTTCACTATACTTACAATTTACCTCTTTATCATCTATTATTGTTACATATATTTTCTTCCTCTCAATTTTAATTTTCTTTTCATATTTAAATTTTAAATTAATAATAACTAATTGTTCATACTTCTTTGCATTAGATAACTTTATTTTTATTTCATTTCCTTAATTATGTTATTTTACCCACTTTTTCAATTACCTATGTATACATTTTATTTCCCGCTTCTCTCATCACTTCATTTTATTAATTCTATTTTGTAAAATTATTCTGTTTATACTTCCTTTTTATTTATTTTTTATTTTTCTATACTTACTGTAGTTGTTATCTTGTTCTGTTTTTAGCCCTGAAGAAGGCTAGAAA
Source organism: Halyomorpha halys (assembly GCF_000696795.3). NCBI lineage: Eukaryota > Metazoa > Arthropoda > Insecta > Hemiptera > Pentatomidae > Halyomorpha > Halyomorpha halys. The sequence continues at coordinate 565,429 of NW_027114557.1, forward strand.
CTCTAGCCGAAACGTTGGCACATTAAATAAGTTAATCAAACTTATTTGTGTTTTTCATTGACCGCAACCCTAACCATCTTCTCCTCATTCATCATCCACGGTCAACTATCTCTCATAATTATAAATCATTGAAATATAATACGATCGTCTCTACGAAAAATGAAAAAAAAAATAATAATAGTAGAATATACAGAATTTCTCAGTGTACAGGTTCACTACCTACTGGATTTCTGTTTTAGAAAATAATTATTATATTATTTAGGAGTTTTCATTGACAATCAATATTTCTAATCCAACCCTTCCTATTCACCTCTCTTCTCTCAGTCCACTGTTGTTCCTCAAGGTAGTATCCTCGGTCCCATCCTCTACACCGTCGATGGAGCTGACATCCCAACCAATCCCTAAACAATCCTAACCATGAATGCCGATAACAGCTGTGTACTCGCAGTTAATTATAACCTTTTTATTACATCCCAAAATCTTCATGTCACAACCCTTAAAATATGGTGTCGAAATAACTTCTAACAAATCCCATCAAATAAATAAGAGTAAAGGTGAACTTCGTCGTAAACCTACCGACTACCCTGCAGTATCTTTTCATAATGTTGCTCTTGTCATATATTACTGATGCATTACCTTGGACTATATAATGACAAAAGACCAAGTTGAAAACTTCACACTAGATTGAAAAGACAGGCCAATTCCGACTATTACAACACTTACTATACAAGTATAGTATACTAAACTTCCAATCCATTACAAAAGACTGATCTACATGACTATGAAGCCTTTCTGGACGTACGAAGTTGAGTTTTGAGGCTGTACTAAACCATAGAATTCTTCTCGTATCCATCCTTACAATCCAAAATCCTAAGTGCTCCTTACTTTGTTATAAATGAAATCACTCACATAGACCTTAATGTTTCATATGTAATCAATCTGGCTCGAAACATATATCAATCCTTTCATAACCATCCAAACCCACTAGTTTCTATTCTTGCTTCTTCTCATATTCCTGACACTCCTCCGAAGCGCCTGAAAAGAAGATGGCCTTGAGATCTTCTAGTGCAGAATTATTATTACCACCAATGGGTAGTTACTTTACATATATTTATCACACCATTTTAACCTTATATCACAATTACTTGATGTATTATTATGGGAATACTGCTATAAATTACAATAAATAGATTTTTATTCTAAACTTTTTTTTTTCATAACTTCAATATTTTTTTTATTCATTTATTGATGTTTACAACTGTACATAAAATACATCTAGTAAATTTGAAATAATAACATAATGGTACCGTACAAGGATGTAGAGAAACTACCCATTGGTAGCACTCTAATCAATATTTTAAAAAAAAATCACATTTATATCTTTTTTTTTGACGAAGTTTAATAATCTTGTCAGATGAACTCCTGCTGTTTATATTTTATGTTCGATATTTTTATCTACAGTTCCAGTTCTTAGTACTTTAAAATCGATTTGAAAGATTAATGTTTTTTTTTAAGTATACTACTTTTTTTCTCCAAGTCAGAGTTGAGGGTGATTGTACATTTGAATTCTTGATTCATACACTTCTACACCAGTTGGAAAGCAATGTTCTAAACAAATATGGTCGGTTTTTTGTAGAAGTAATTTGGTAATGAGGTAATGTCGAATATAGAGCATTGGTTTGTGCTACAGAGATAGATGAATGAACCACTAGTGAACTACAATAATTTAAATAATGTAATTATAAATCAATGTTAAACTATGTGCTTATAGATGAAATTATTTCGAAATGGAAATTGACAAATATGTGGTAAATATGATTACAAGAATTTTGATTATACACATATAACATAAATTGTAAGAATAACTTAATTGTTAGAATTTTAGGATGCGAAGATGTATGGATATGGGATAATTGTCCCGAAATGTTGTACAAGCAAAATATAGAATAGTTTCTGAGAGCCAGAATATAGTCGGAGGGTGTGATCAGCAGAAAAAACTAATAAACAAAAAGTTATTTATTTGTGCCGAAGTTTCAACCTGATTTTCAGGTCTTCATCAGGGCTATGAAACAATAAAGAGATAACAACCATCAATCAGAGAAACATTAAAATAAAATAAACAATAGACTAACAAATTTGGAAATATTCATAACAATGAATTGAAAATATAAACTAGTAGATTGATAGCAATACAAGATGAAATATAATGTTATATAGGTAAGAAGATATGTGAGTAATTAAAAAAAATGAAAATAATGTATTTGCTAATTCATATTGTTTTAATTTATCTATGATTCATGGTTTTTATCTTTTTTTTGTTTTATAGCCGTGATGAAGACCTGAAAATCACAGTGAAATTTTGGCACAATACATACATAATTTTATGTTTATTTGCGTATTTCTGCTCACAGAACCCCCTCCCCCCCCGACATTGGAGGATAAAGATAAATTCCAACAAATCACCTTTACCCTTCGTCGTATACCTACCGACTGCCCTACAGTTTCATTTAATAATGTTGCTTTTACACCTGTCGAACAGATCCGCTACTTTGGATAAAATCTGGACAAACGATTAACTTGGAATCCTCACACAAGACTGAAAAGACAGGAAACTGCACGTCGCTTTCGACTATTACAGCACTTACTAGACAAACGGTACAATCGGGACATATGGAGAAGCTCAACTCATGGTTATCTTAGATATAGGCCTTAATGTTCCCTATGTAACCGATCTAGCCCGAACCAGATATCACTCCTTCCACTATAAACTCCCTAACCACTCAAACCCCCTAGTTTCTAGCCTTGTATCCTCTTCCTTACAATCTCTCGAGGCGCCTGAAAAGAAGATGGCACGAGAGAGAGTGCTACCAATGGATAGTTTCTCTACACGCCTGTAAGACTCCATTTTAACTAAGATCAAATTTTCTGAATATATTATATAATATACAGTTGTATATTTCAATAAAGATATTTAAAAAAACTGTATCTATCACAAATTATGGGTTATTGGGAATATTTCGTTATAATTTCCTCATTTCCTATTTTATATTTATGAATTAGAAAAAAAGAAAAGAGAAAGGAAAAATGAGAATGAGCAAAGAACTAATTAATAACCCCGAAAGGCATCAGAATTATTTAAAAGCGGACACGAAGCAAATTTACAAAACAAATAGAAGCGGAAAGAGAAGGAATCATTCGTCTACCTCAACCTTTTTAAACTGCCGAGAGTTTATTTTAATTATTCATTATAACTCTTTTCTTAATTATACCCGTTTCAAAAATTAACTAAGTAATGACTTGCTCTTTCAACTGCCTCATAATTTCTAATTACATGAATATTATATAAGCTCGTTGCTAGGAGCTAGGAGTTTTTGCATAATTTAAGGAAATTATTCTAGGAGGTTATATAGCGCTATTTTAATTTCACCTCCTAAGTTTATATTTATTTATTATTACTGACTTAAAGACAGGAAAGTTGAAATAAACATAAGGGTTAACATAAAATAGAAACAAAATGGCTTATTTAGGAACGAAATATCATGTACAAAACGTCCTTATATTGGAAAAAACATTTTTTTTTTTATTGTTGAGATGAGAAAAAAAATTGTAATTCTGTTCTCAGAAAGAGGTAAAACCAGTGATGTGGCGAGAGGGATGCGCTGAGATCTTTTGAGTTCTGCCGTACCCCACAGGGGTATAGTGTGCTCAGCGATGCTCAGGTTGATTATGTAAATATTGTATATGTATTGATTATGTAAGAGTGTAAATGTGACAAGAGATTATATTATTTTTTTTCATACACATAGTTTGATTATGTTCATTTTCTTTATCTTTCTATTTTTATATATTTTAAGAGAGATTTT
>NW_027114557.1:569341-570587 GCF_000696795.3 Halyomorpha halys
GTTAGTATATATTTTAAGAGAGATTTTATTTATTTTTATGTACTTTTTTTCATTTATTAATTTATTTTTCATTCTTATTTTATTTTATATTAGTATAAATGTGATCATTCATCACTATTACTTATTTCCCACAATAGTGTGGAAGATTTTAATATCTATCAATTAAATAAAGTTTAAAAAAAAAAAAAAAAAAAGAAAGAGGTAAAAATCTCAGGGGTAATTGGGAATAGTCATACCCAGACCGTAAAAGAATAGTTACACCAAATTCACCGTAGATACTTGAAATTTACTCACTACCAACAATTATTGATAAAGAATGAACCTCACCTGCAAATCCTGCAGTCATCAGACTCTGTTAACAAGAGATACTTCACTTTGATTTTCAGAAATTATTCACTATGTTAACTGATCATATCATAGAACTGCCCTCTGCAAGGCAGAAAATACAATAACATGTTCTGTCACTTTATAGTAACACTGGTAGTAGAAGAGCCCAAGAGGAGAAAAAAAGGCAGTTATCTCACCCCTGATTACTTTAATGAAAATAATGTATAATTAATAGTCAAAATTGATGAGTCTGCCAAGTATAGATCAGGGGAATACAAAATGGCGGCTGTTTCAAAGCGATAAAAAAAAATAATTTTTCATTCGTAGCTCTATATCTTAAAAAGTAGGAACAGCACAAGAAAACCTAAGAGAATGTCATTTAAGGAAGAGTAAATTTTCTAAAATATGAGTCCTAATAGAATTATTTATGTTAAATAGTTTTCGAGATATAGCTTTTTAAAAAGCAAAAATGTTATATGGTACATACTGAAAGATCAGTAGTTCGTGAATTTATTTTGAAAAATTCATGTCTCAAAAACCATTTGACCTAAAGATGTTTATTAGCACTCAAATTAAAGCTAATTTAATGAGCTATAAAGTAGTTTATGACGTTTATTTTCGTAGAAGCAGTAGTTTTCCTGAAATTTGCTAAAATAAATCGATTTATAGTTGTTCGGACAAATTTTTATTTGCCAAATTTATATTCATATGTGGATATCATAAAAACTACTACTCCTACAAAGATAAACATAATTGAATATTTTGTAGTAAATTTAACTAGCTTTATGAAAAGAATATGGTCCGGGTGCGGTCAAGAAAACTCAAATAGTAGAAATATACTAATTTAATGAGCCAACGTTTCGCCCCACGTTGCAGGGCTTCTTCAGGGCTATTTTGACGGCAGTCAAAACTAAAAAAA
>NW_027114557.1:571892-581658 GCF_000696795.3 Halyomorpha halys
AAAAAAAAAAAAAAAAAAAAAAAAAAAAAAAAAAAAAAAAAAAAAAAAAATGATGAACTAGAAAATTAACTAGCTTTAATTTGAGCGCTGGCAGACATCTGTACGTCAAAACGTTTTGGTATGAAGTTTTTCAAATATCAAACTTATTGTCTGAACCACTATAAATCAATTTATTTTAGCAAATATCATGCAAACACTATTATTCCTACGAAGGTAAATGTCATAAACTTCTTTATAGTCCAATAAACTAGCTTTAATTTGAGTGCTAATAGACATCTGTACGTCACATAGTTCCTGATATTTCTCAAAATAAATTAACTAACTACTAATCTTTCAGGAGATTTTTATGAAATTTTGCTTTTTAAAAAGCTATATCTCGAGAACTATTGGGTGTAAATAGCTCTTTTAGGGCTAATATTTCATTAAATTTACTCTTCATTAAATAATGTTCTCTTAGATTTTCTAGTGTTGTTGATAGTTTTAAGATATAGAGCTCCGAATGAAAAATAAATGTTTTTTTAACGTTTTGAGACAGTCGCCATTTTTTATTCCCCCTACCTACACTTAGCAGACTCATTAATTTTGACTAGTAATTATACCTAGTTTTCATTAAAGTAATCAAAAATTGGGGCGAGATAATTACCTTTTTTTGTTCCCGGCTCTTGTACTATGACTTTCGAATGCCATCTCATTTTGGTTCCCCATATTACCACGTGAGCGCTAATGATGCTCCTCCTGACCCTAACACATTTTACATTTTTCATATACTCCGACCATCTTTTGCACATATTAATCTACGGTCAGCTATCAACACCTCATTATATGAATAATATTCGTTTACCAAATAAGTAAATTAAGAAAACGTTCAACGCCTTCAGAAAAATAATAAATTATAAGACCTGTATCTATTGGTCGCTGTCGGATTTAAGTAATCCGATTTTCTCGGTTAAATTTTGGATTTATATAAAGTCGGGGTCGGGGGTCTCATTTTCTGATGCCCCCCTTGCCGCGAACACCGGAAGACCCCGAAGACGCTGCGACTGCAATGCCGCCCCAGCCTAAGCATTTTGCAAGCCGGGACCTGGCCTACCCCTACCATCACGCCAGGCTCCAGGACACGCTGGCCAGCCCTTGAAGAACGAGGACGTTTTTTCAGACATCGGGCGAGACACATGATTTTCACCATTTTCGCCCACCTCACACCTTGACGAGGAAAGCGGCCTAGAAGACGTCACCGCGTCGGCGAAAACGTCATTCAATCAGATAAGCTATGAGACCACCCCAATGCTATATTTTATATTATCACGTATAAATAATTTTTACGTCTAACACACTAATCATTACTGCCCCTCCAGGGAATGAATCATTAATTAAAATAAATATATGCATGTTCATGAGCATAAAGTGTCTCACATTTTCAGCCCCCCTTTTCCACACATTAATTTCAAACATAAAATTACACTCGGGACACCTGCAGTATAACACGAGCAGGTCCCGATGTATACAGTCGCAAAGAGCTCATTTTAAAAGCAAATTGTATTAAATTAAAAAAAGGAGCTTACATATAAATATTTATAAATAATATAAATTTTATATATTAAATTACGTGAAAGTGATAAAAATTTGATGTCTAGAATCTAGACTCAAATTCATGTTGACTTGTGTCATCTAAACCCATAAAAGACTTGAATTGTTGAATTAAACTCCATTAAGAAGAAACCATTTACACAGCAGTAAAGTTAACGGATGTTTGCGGTGGAATGCAGCAAATTAAAACCAATAAATTTGTCTTTAGAATTCCTGTTGAATATTTCTTTTACTAACCGAGTATAAAGGAGAAGGTTCTAAATTCACACGAAGAGTGAAATTTTTTAAAAGGAATTAATAGGAATAGTATTTAAGTCAACTGGAAAATATGCCACACATTGAAAGCAGGAATGGTTCGAACGATGAGGGTTCGATTCCCATCTGGGAAGTCAATACTTTTTTTACCGTTGCTCTTTTTGTTTTTTAGCCCTAAAGAAGGCCTGAAATACAGGTCGAAACGACAGTACAACTAAATAATTATGTGTTCATATGCTGACTGCTGATTTTGACTATACCTTAATTTACCTTTTACTATCTTATTATTCTACTATACCAAAATATTTTTAGTTGTTTTTGTATATTTTTAGCCCGATGAAGCTCTACGAATTAGGGCGAAACGTAGGCAAATAAATAGTTGTTTACTTTTTTGTTTTCGTTTGCCTGGACCCTCGACCATCTTCTTCATAATTATTCATTTAATAGTTGCTCAAGGTGACGACAGATATGCAAATTTAAAAAAAAATTGGTTTTTTTCATACTTTACTCCAAATTTCACAACATTTTGGATTAACAAACTATGAAGAATGTCCTTGATTTTTTACTTGAAGGTGGCTTGTTCGACCGAAATATTATGACATTAATAAAACTATGGTGAAGTATTCAAAAACTAAATAAACTCATCCACAAAGACTTTAACATCCCATTCGTTGCAGATTTTGTTCAAAACTGATATGCGTCTTTTTATTCTAAACTCCTTACCCATCCTAACCCATTAATTCTTAATCTCTCATCCTTAACTGTCCCTGATAATCCTCCGAGGAGTCTGAAAAGAAGACGGGAACTGCTAATTTAAATTAATGCTTGAAGTACCACCTACAGTGGTCCTTGGTCCTTCCCAAGATTTCCAAGTGTAAATGAAGCATTCCACAGATTTACTTATTGTATTTATTTTATTTTTACAGTTGTGAATTACAATAAATAAAAAATTATTATGTCCACATAATGCTGTTGGATTTCACCTATATCAGTATTAAGATTCACTGCATCTTTTATATTTTTTGTTAAATAAATAAATTCTAAATATTTTCTAATTCATACATCCTCGGCTTTATTTAAAATTGAATTCATGGTTATTTTCTATGTTATGTTTCAGTAATGCTATGATATTAATGTATTTTTTTATATTTAAATAAGTCCTCCTTTTTCCCATAAAATCTGTAGTTATAGTTTTTAAAATAATTCTTGAGAGAGAAAAATACAGTTTTCACAGCTGACATTCCAACCCATCCTAACACAATCCTCACCACATATGCCGATGACACATGTCTATTGTCAGTGAACAATGATCCTTACATGGTATCCCAATCCCTCCATTCCACATTACCACCCTTGAAGAATGGTACAAAAACTGGAGGATTAAAATAAATTCCAATAAATCCCACGAAATCACATTTACCCTTCGACGTAAACCCATGACCTCTTCCCCTACAATAATATCCTTTAATAATACCCCACTTATTCCTGTCGAACAGATCCGTAACTTAGGACTACATCTCGACAAACGACTGACATGGAATCCTCATACAAGACTAAAAACCCAAGAAACTGCTCGTAGATTCCGACTATTGCAACATTTACTTGACAAACGGTCTAAATTGCCAATCCATTACAAAAGACTAATCTACATGACTATTATAAGACCTACCTGGACATACGGAGTTGAGCTTTAGGGCTCCACTAAACCATCAAATTCCTCCAGAATCCAATCCTTACAGTCCATAATCCTTCGTAAAATCCTTAATGCTCCTTACTTTGTCACAAATCAAGTCATCCATCAGGACCCCAATGTTCCATATGTTGCTGATTTGGCCAGAGCCAGATACCGTTCCTTCCATAATAAACTTCTCAACCACCCAAATCCACTTGTTTCTAACCTGGCTTCTCCTTCATTACCTAATAATCCTCCTAGGCGCCTGAAAAGAAGATGGCCTCGAGATCTTCTCTAGAAATGTTATTGGAGTTCAATCAGTGGGTAGATTCTCCACATGTTTTATTCATGTCACTATGTCACCTACAGTAAATTTACTTGTTGTATATATGTGTATACAGTTGTAAATAACAATAAATAAATTATTTTAAAAAAAGAGAGAGAAAAATAAAGCACTTTTTTTTTTGTCCTCTGCATTTTCAGAAAGACTATGTGGATAGTATATCTAAGCCTTAGTAATAATGCTACTAATAACTTACTATTCGAGTAATTGGTCTCAGAGGAGTAGAGTCTTAACATCGTTGGCAACCAAGTCCTTGTCGTAGGTCTCCTGGGGAGGGGGGGATTCAGGCCCAAATAATCTCGCAGAGTCTTAACGAGAGCTTGGCTTAATCAAATTCTTTCGTTTACTTTAAAATTTTTATTTTCCCTCTCAGGCTTGAAATTAGCACTGGGAAATTTGGCATCGGACCTAGTTATGAGAATTGCAATTTCTATATCTTTACCTCAAAAGTTTTTATTATTATTATTTAATTTATTAATTGATATTTACTACTGTATTAAATATATACAATAAGTGAATGTGATGTGAGTTATATTGTGACACGATACAGATTATGGAGAATCTATCCATAGGTAGAACTCCAATTACATTTTTAGAGGAGAATATCTTAGCCCATCTTCTTTTCAGCTACCTTGGAGTATTAACAGAGTAGACAGGTTAAAAACAATTGGGTGTAGGTGATTGGGAAATTTAGCATAGAAGGATTGGTATCTGGTTCTGGCCAATTCGGCAATATATGGAACATTGAGGTCCTGAGGGATGACTTGATTTGTGACAAAGTAAGGAGCATTAAGGATTTTACGAAGGATTTTGGATTGTAAGGATTGGATCCAAGAGGAATTCAAAGGTTTAGTGGAGCCACAAATCTCAACTCCGTATGTCCATGTAGGCCTTATAATGTTGATCAGTCTTTCGTAATGAATTGGAAGTTTAGACCGTTTGTCTAGTAAGTGTTGTAATAGTCGAGGATTCCAAGTCAGTCATTTGTCCAGATATATTTCTAAGTAACGGATCTTTTTGACAGGAGTAATTAGAGTGTTAATAAAGGTAACTGTGGGACAGTGGCCTCAAAAGTAAAGTAAAATTTCACATTTTCCTATTAACAGTTTGAAAAGATGTTTTCTTCCGAATAAAGGAACACTTAGTATGCTAAATAAAGATAGGCTGAAAATTGTTTACCATTACAATTGTAAACATTTGTTTGAGCAATTCATTTTAAACCATTTAAATAGGAAAACCAGAAACAATTTTATTTATTATTTTATTAATCGGGGGTGTAGTCACCAATGACGCACAAGTAGAACTCATTTATTTCTATATATGTTTCGACAGGCTTCGTTTATTTTGTTAAAATGTTATATTCTTGGAAGGAACAAAAATTATATTCGTTATTCTCATAGGGAAACCCTATTATACTATTTTTTATAAATTATTTAAATGAAACGTTATAAATTTTGTTTAATTTTAGATATTCTCTGGGTTAAAATGTTGAGGAATATTACCTGAATTAATTATAATTTTCTGGTATAAATGGAGTGGGCTGTACGTTTGATGGGTAATTAATAAAATCATTGTGAAAAGTGACAATAAAACCTCAATTATTGAATGGTTTATACAACAACTGATTATATGTGAGTTTTGCCAACAAGTTTTACAATATTAATTAGTTAGGCTAGTATTTAAATTAATTTTTACTATTGATTGAAATGGGGTTACAAGGAATATAGTAATAATAATAAATAAAAGTAAAGAAAAGTTTACTTGGTGGTTTATTAATGATGAGCTATTGAGGGTTTTGATAAAACTTGATAAAACTTCTCTCTCCTTCGTTCTGCCTCTGTTCCTTTCCCTGGGTGCGGTGAAGAATTACTCTCTCTTCATGATTGTTGAATATGAGCAAAGCGATATTGCTCTGGGCAGACTGTGTTCACACTAACCTGTTCAGTGTACTGCTTCATGTGTTTTCCACTATACGGCAGTATCTTGAATTTCTGTTCAAAATTTGAGAGTAGGGTCTTACTCAAAAACGACTCTGACGATTTTGATTAAATTCGATGAATCGATATACAATTAAGTAGTATACAATACAATATAAGCTTTATCTTCATTGAAGTAGTTTTAACAGGGCTTACATACCGAATTAAAAAAAAATCTCTAAATTCCCACTGATTTTGTTTGTTTGAAAACTATAATCAATTATCTTTTGTTAGCAATAAAAAAAAAGAAGAAAATAGAGACATGTAATTTGAACTAGAAAAGCCGAGATCGCCCAATATTTCATGATTGCATTATGACTTCTTTATATTTTATCTAACAGTAATATTTTTGAAAGGTAAAAAAAAAATATTTTTTATTTACACGACGAGAATATTGACACATTGACTAGGAATATTTTTTGCAAAACGGACTTTTCCGGATGAATCACTTTGTTGTTCATTCATTATGTAAAAATTTAATATTGCTCCGTTTAAAGAGAAGATTCGAATCAAACCATAATCATATGGCTACTTGTGTGACACTCTCTAGTGAGCTTTGGTCAGAGACTCTTATCTTCACTCCTATTCGGTAAAGAAAACCATGAGTAAAGACACTTCCGAAGAGCCCTCTGGTAGCCGAGGAGACGGTAGATAGAGGGACACGGAAGACAAGAAACAGGAACCATGAAAGCATGGAGTAAGTCCACATCTTTCCACTTAACACCATCATCATCATTATACCCTAATCAAATTAATTAATTATCTTTAACAATAAATATTCTATTTCGGCCACTCATAACTGTAGTTACAACAGACTTAGTATTTAACATTCACATTCTTTCTTGTTCAACCAACCTCTACAAATAAATTCTCTTTCTGTCACCCTATGCCTTAATTTCATACAGTCCACTACAAATTCATCCAGCCAATCAAAAGTGAAGGAGTGCTTGGTCTTGATTTAAAGGCGCACTTCATTCAAATATATTGTTTGGAACTGTAACCCCGCTTTTATTATATATATGTATATAGTTTTAGCTATTTTATTTTTATTGATATGATTTTTTTTTCTCTCTAAATGATGGTTATTGTCTTTTTGTTTTTATAGACCTGATGAAGACCTGAAAATCAGGTCGAAACGTCGGCATAAATAAATATTTTTTGGTTTATTTATGTTGTTCCTTTGCTGACCGCACCCCCGACCATCTCCAATCAGTAATCTACGGTCAATTTTTTCAGTTCCAGACAATTTTTGGAACATACCTTAAATAAAGTTAATCAACATAATTTTCTTTAATTAAAAAAAATAATAAAAAGGCTGAAAAAGTATACATTTTTTCCAACCTCAAATTGTTGTTCTATAAAAAAAACTGTATCATATCACCACAACAAACAAGATAAGAGAAATCATTGACGCAAGCTTTAATGTTAACATTTGCTCTTCTAAGACCAATAATTAAATGTGAAAAAATGAAATGGACTTCTCGATGTAAAGTTTGCTATAGTTGTAGTGGCAGATTCTGCAAACATCTTGTAAAATATTAACAGTTCACACCCATTATTAGTTTAGACAAATTGTAAGTATATGTGACAGTCCTGAAAAAGAAGGCAAGTCGAATTGCCTAAAAATACAGTTAACTGGGTTTAAACCGTCCTTGGAACTTCTCAATCTTTAGGGACTTTAACTTACCTAGTTTTTTAAGACCGCCTCAGATATTGACGGCCCAATTTACATCCGATTAAAATTAATAATTTTTGGAATTTAAGAGTGAAACTTGGTGTCGTATTATCCCATGAACGATTTGACCTGCTTTGTTGCTTCATTTTGTATTTCATTGGATTTCGGCTCCCAAAGCCCGTGTACTACATCTGGGACCTGTGCATGACAGCCATAAAAAAGTATTTTGTGTAGTTTTTTATTAGCTTTACAAATAATTCAAAGACTAGAAACCTCCTGGAACTTTTAAATTTCTCGTTTAAAAGTAATTAAATTGTCAAAAAATAAATAAATAAAGTAATACTAGCAAACACGCAGTAAACAATATATTGGACTTCAGAGTAATAAAAGTCATGTGCGTAGGTATGTGTAGGTAATGCCTGAGTGCTTTAAATAAAATAGTGATTTTCAATATGTATAAACCTCTTAAAAAAATAATATCAATGAAGTATTTTGTATACATATAATTAAAATTTTAAATTGCTAACATTTTTAAACACCTATATTTAATGTTAATATTAATTTTTAAACATTAAAATTTTAAATAACTTAAATTCAAAACTATTACTGGAGGAAAATATAGTTACAAAATTATTTACAATAGACCATTTGATATACTTACTGCTATCGGTATTACTAGTATAAGTTAGTCTACCGAATGGGTCTAATAGTTTTTTGATCTAATCCTTTTAGGCAGATGTCCCAGTATTCTAATCTGAATGAGAGTGTAGAACAGGAAATAAATAAATATTAATTAGCCCAGATAGGAATCTAACCCATACCGTTCAAAACTGGACACTGGACTAGATTATATTGTTACATCAGATTTGCTTTAATAATTTTTATGTATTATAATTCATGTATGCAAAGTACGAAGGTATTAAATGAAATTTATAGAAACGAGGATAAATATTACTTTGAATTCATATATAACCAGATGACTGTGTTAAACCTGTTACCATGATTGATTTTTTGTCTTTTATTGGTGTAACGAGTAAGCTTTGAATATTCAAGAAACTAATAGAGATTTTTTTCTATTTTTAATATTTTCCACATTAATTAAACATTATTATTCTCATGGCACTGCAAGCCTAGAAGAACCCAGACCTTCCCTGTCACAGCCAACCATTTCTCACGATCTCTTGCTCTCTCTTTCCCTCTTTAAACATTTAACCCGCCTTAGATACTCCTCCACATCGTCCAGCCGTCTGGTCCGAGGACGTCCTCTTTTCCACTATCCATCCGGTTTTCCATATATCTTATTGGGTATCCTTTGATCGGGCATCCTCTCTACATCCCATCTTATTCCTGCTCTTTTCACTAAAGACACGATGTTGTGTTCTCCAAACTGTTTCATCATTTCCTCATTCCTTCTTCTCAGAATCCCACTCTCCAGGACGCTACTCTGTGTCAATCTCAATACCTTTCTCTCCATTAATTAAGTTTAATGTGGTATACAGTTAACCCTTCAGAACTTACTCAATCTAATTTTCATTCAAAGATGAGTTTGAAAGTCAATCATAAATCCCTATAGTAAAAAGGTTATTTTCATCACGATATTTCATCAACTTTACCTTTTTCTTTTTAAAAAACAACGTTTCATTCATAAAACCATCATCAGTCATACTGAAAAATGAAGTTAGCTTAATGAAATAGCCCAAGTCATAAATCAGTATGGCCTTATATCTGAAAGTTTGTTGTTTTGAAGAGAAATACAATCAGACCCACTTTAAGTCATAAAATATAAAAAATACTTTCATTAATTAAAATTTGTACGTTATATGAATGAAACCATATAATAATATTTATTTACTTATATTTACCTTCCCGTGCTTTTGAGTACCACTGGTGTGGTGTAGCAGTTCGATGTTAAACATGGCGATTAAATACTGTATCGATCATTTAATGAAAAGAATATACTTTTGATTGTTTAATACATATCATAAATTGTTTACAAGTGAAATACACGGAGTAAAAAATTGAAATTTTGAGATATTTGATGATAAAATTTATTTTAATGCTAAGGAAATAGTAATTTTACTTCTTTTATAAACAGATTGTTATGATATTAATAAATTCTTTGGAGTTTAATTTTTTAAATATTTTAGACTGGAAAAATTAAATAACTCAAAACTAGAAAATCATGACTATGTGTGTTTCACTTGTAAGCCAACAATATAGAATATATTAAAAAATAAAATGCATAATAAATAATATAT
>NW_027114557.1:581768-593324 GCF_000696795.3 Halyomorpha halys
CTTTACTTTGTTGTCATTTTCTCTTTTAAAATTCCTAAAAATTCTGGCTAATTGCCTTTGTCCCATCTATAACTTCTTCTATATAACTCTTTCATAAATTTAAAGATTGTTTAAAGAGGTTGATACAAGTTTTAAATATAAGAAAGAGTTATATGGAAGAAGTTATAGATGGGACAAAGGCATTTAGCCAGAATTTTTAGGAATTTTAAAAGAGAAAATGACAGCAAAGTAAAGGTATCCTTGAAAATGACCTGAGTGGTCGAAACGTTGGAAGGTTTTAAAAAGAATAAAGTTGAGAAAAAAGGATCAAATTTGTTTTTAAATATAATAAAGAATATTTATCACAACATACAATAATATATATATAATATGAAGCATGATGTCTAATATTAAAAATACAAAATAAAAAAAAATGAAGCATTGTAACGGGTTCAAAAAAATTACATTACGGAATCAAAATAAAATTTAATGCTATGCACCCCCCAACATTGGAATTGAGCACAGTTCAATAATATACCACAAATCAATATTTGATGTTTTTTAAAATACCTATCCAATAATAAGTATTAAAAAATAACCAGCTCAATTGTATATATTTTTAGGTTTTATAGACACAATAATATTTGGATTTACACCGTTTTTTTCTGTTTTTTTTTTATCCCAACGCCTCGAATGATCATTTTAAATAATAAACCATTGTATAATAATTTGTAGTTTTTTTTATTCAACGAAGTTTTACGAAGAACGTAATTGTCAGGGATAACCTTATCGAAGGTATTAGATAAAATCGAAGCTGTTTAAAAAATAAAAACAATGGCTTTCAGTCGGAAGGGTCGCAGTGAGGGGGAGGGGTCTTAAAGTATTAAAGGGAGGCTTTCAAAACCCGTACTTACCCAAAGCAAATATTTAACAAGCTCCATGAAATGTCGTCATATTCTCTCATCGCTGTTTGTATGAATATAAAATACAAAAAAATGAATCTACTTAAATAATTAAGAACACATAGGCAATGAAAAAATAGCTCACAGGCGATTTTAATTTTTTTAAAAAATAACAAATCATAAAAAAAAAAATAGTAATAAGCTTTAAAAACTATGCTTTTAAAAATTCGATAATTTAAAATAACAACACATGTTAAATTTAAACAATTTATGCTTAAAGAAACAAAACAATAATATCAAACTGGGGTCTGGCATTAATCCTTCACATGTTAATCAATTGAACTCTTTTCAGTGTAGTCCGGAGTAGTAGAATATTTTAATAAACTAAGTAAGTGTGCTAGAGAGCAGGATCCCACAGCACACCTGCCCAAAATATTTTATTGCAATTCTTCTAAACTCTTGACAGATTCCCAATCAGAGAATGATACCTTCCTTTTCCTCGGAGTTACTTACCGAGCAGTCATTGATTCTATCATAAATTTGATATGTATTGACCTTTTGACAATCCTGGGTATTATTAAGGTGTTTCGTCATCTGCCCCTATACCTGGTCAGGGTATCCTTCAGCGAAGCACTTAGGGCGTCCCCGGATATGAAAACATCGGTGTTAAGTTTGCCACATTACCAGAGTCCCCTGAGAAAAAATGGGATAGCCAATGAACCTTTAAATGTTCTAATAAAAATTACAGGTTTGACGAGGGACCGAAATCAAATTATGCAGGTGCAGGCCCTTCATGGACATGTCAAACTTTTACTATCTGGCCTAAGGAGGGGGACGCCTACCTCGGGGGGTTCGGTCACCGATGGCCAATGAGAAAGGAGATTCAAAAATAAGGTAACGCCCTAAAAGGGAAGTGGGAGAAAAGGATTAGAGCAACGAGATCAGGAAAGAGAACAGTGGAAAGGAAGACTTAGACGAGAGAGGACCAGGCTTGAGAGAGCAGCAGAAGCCGGAGCGGAGGAAGATGCACTTCGACCAGACGAAGGCGTACGAGACCTTCCTTTGACCTGCACAACCGTTATGAACGAGAAGACACCTACAGAACAACATCCCACGGCATGAATCATTCAAATCAACAGTTATAAATATAAAGTAAATAATTAGTATTAATGTAATAACCGATATTTTATGGCAATCATTTATTTGAATCATAATAATCAATTGTAAATAAATAGTTAATCTCTATATGTAGTTTATATACTATTATATAGCCCAATATACCACCCTTTATTATACTATATAATGAATGATAACAACATTTTATAAAGGTATTTAATTGGTAAACTGGTAAACACATAAATAGCCTTTGGAAAAGAATCCAATCATAATAATAGTTTTTTAGGACTCAATATATAATTAATTAAATAACTTATTTTTGGATAATAGCCTTCTGCGATTATCCTGGCATCCCGATTAAATCTCAATGCAGAACATATCAGATTTACGATTATACTCTTAAATTGAGTAATTCCGCTTTGCACGGGTAAATCAACCTGTCGATAAAAAATCAAAATTATCATTTAAATATTGTGTTTCATCTTTATGTGCAGAAGCAGTTGCCAGCATGCAAAGAAAAACTAGATCGAAGACCTTTTTCAAGATTCCTTTACGCTTTGTCTGACAGCGATTTAAAGGACGCTACATTATACAAACGCTAAAAAAGATTTACTTTTTTATTTTAAAATACAATGTTACATAAATATTGAAACTATCTTTTTACAAACTAGGAAGAACTCATCTGAAAGCATTACTCACGATTCAACTCACAAGTTCAAATTACATAAGTTATGCTCAATATATACCGCCGAACTCCACGCGATAGCAACAGCCCTCCATTTTTGCTTTTCAATAATTCAGAAGACTATTGTAATAATCTCAGATTCGTTGAGCTCTCTAAAAAGTTTAAAAAACATATACCCCGAACATCCACTCATTATAAGAATTCAATCTTTTCTTCTAAAATTATCACAACAAGGTAAATCCATTATTTTCACATGGCCTCCAAATCACACTGGCATTGTAGGTAACGAGCTCGCAGACAAAGCTGCCAGAGAGGCACTCACGCTCCCTGTCTGAGGCACCGCCGTTCTTACTCCTTCACAACTCAGTACACCCCTTAAATTACAAATATATATTAGAATAATGGCAGGCCAAGTGGGATAAAAGCTCTCCGAATAAATTAAAAGAGATAAAACGATCTGTAAAACCAAGGTCAACATCCTACTGCAACAGCCGTAGGGAGAAAGCTGCTCTAACCCGCTTGAGAATAGGTCATACTCTCCTCACGCACTCTCACCTAATCAGAAAACAGCCACCTCCAACGTGTAAATATTGTCAGTCCATTCTCACGATTAGACATATTTTTGAATAATGTACTCACTATTTTCCAACAATAAAGAGGATAGGACTGACTCCAAATTTGTCAGAAGCTTTCACAGATGAGGAAGCTAAAAATACATTAGTTTTGAATTTTTAAAAGCACATCGCCTTCTTTATAAATTATAACTCCTCTTTGATTTTGAGTTTTTTTTTATTATTTATTTATTTTATTTTTTATTTATTTATTATTTATTTATTTATTTTTTTTTTTTACTTTTATCATCCCATAGGCGTTGATGACCAGAGAGTTTTACGCCTTTAAGCAACAATCAACAACAACAACTCATCTGAAAGCTGAGTACTTCATATTTTAAACCTAGTAACTATTCCAACGATCTTCTCTTTGCCCAAAAAATAGATACGTAAAAAGAAGTATAGGATACTAAACTGGAATGGAAAGAGATCATTTTTCAAGACAAGATTTTTTGGATTGTGTGGACCTCAAAATGTGTATTCCTATCGAAAGCTCTAATTCGAAGTTTCTTATGCTTACAATACTTTATCATACTATGTATTCCATACGTAGATAAGTGAACGCAAAAATAGGAAATTTACTATTTAATAAAAAAAATTGTCCTTTATTTTTTACTTGAAGATGGCTTGTTCGGCCGAAATATTATGACATTAATAAAACTATGGTGAAGTATTCAAAAACTAAATAAACTCATTCACAAAGACCTTAACATCCCATTCGTTGCAGATTTGGCCCAAAACAGATATGCGTCTTTTCATTCCAAATTTCTTACCCATCTTAACCCATTAATTCTTAATCTTTCATCCTTAACAATCCCTAATAGTCGTCCGAGGCGTCTGAAAAGAAGATGGCCACAGGACCTTCTAATTTAAATTAATGCTTGAAGTACCACCAATGGGTGGTTCCTTCCCAAGATTTTAAAGTGTATACGAAACATACAACATATTTACTTATTGTATTTACAGTTGGAAATCACATTAAATAAATTTAAAAAAAATATTTAATAAAAATATAATAATATTTCTCACCTTGAAAAGTTTTAAATTAATTTAATCCTGCTCCTTCAGGATATTACTTCCATGGATTCCATCACTTTTCAAGTCACAGAACTTGTCAAACGCGAAGGACTTTCTTCTTTCAACTTAGGATATTCCTAATTGTAAGTCGCGCTGTGTGATTAATGACTTCACGGCGGTCTGTCAATAAATCTGTGGAAATCAACTTTCAATTCAACAAAACGTCAGACCAATTAGATTTTTTTTTCCTTATTGAAAAATAAATTCAGCGGAAACTAGAAACTAATTTAAGTTTGAAGGTTCGACTTCTTCGATATCTTCAAGGCTTCCAGCGAACGGAACAAATTTTAATTCGAAGAAATTGAATTAGAATTCAGTTGTCTTCTTATAGTAATCTATTAAAAAGAACTTATTAGATTTAAGCATTCACGAAATTTTATTCAGTCATGAGTAATACCGATCACAGTCGTGAATATTTGATACTAGATTAAAATTGTTTCAAATAGTAAAAATCAATTATGTAAAAAACCTAAATCGTAAACAAAACATTAATACGCTACCAAATCTACACTTACATGTTGAAGAATTTGAAAAGGAAAAATCTGACAACTTTGGTACAGGCCCACATAAAATTTTATTAATAATTGTTAAGAGTTATATCTTATAGCATAAAACATAAAATATCAATTCCAGAATAATAATAATAATATCCGCTACCTTGGACTACATCTGGAGAAACGACTGACCTGGAATCCTCACAGAAGACTGAAAAGACATGAAACTGCACGCCGATTCCGACTATTACAGAACTTACTTTAATAATACCCCCCTTTTAATAATATCCTTTAATAATACCCCACTTATTCCTGTTGAACAGATCTATATTCCTGTCATTACTTAGGACTACATCTGGATAAACAACTGACATGGAATCCTCATACAAGACTAAAAAGACAAGAAACTGCTCGTTGATTCCGACTATTACAACATTTACTAGACAAACGGTCTTAACTCCCAATTCATTACAAAAGATTGATCTATACAACTACAATAAGGCCTACCTGGACATACAGCGTTGAGCTTTGGGGCTCTAATAAACCTTTCTCTCGAATTTCTCTCGAATCCAATCTTTACAACCCCAAACCCTTCGTAAAGTACTTAATGCTCCTTACTTTGTCACAAATAAAGTCATCCATCAGGACCTAAATGTTCCATATGTTGCCAAATTGCCAGAACCAGATACCAATCATTCCATGATAAGCTTCCCAACCACCCAAACCCACTTGTTTTTAACTTTCTCCTTGATTACCTGATAATCCTCCAAGGCGGCTAAGATGCCTCGAGATATTCTCCTCTAAAACCTTTATCGGAGTTCTACACACGGGTAGATTCTCCACATGTCTGTGATCTTTTTCATTTCTGTAATCTTCAATGTAATTACTTTGTCACAATTAAAGTTATCCAAAAAGATAAGATGTTCCATATATCAAAGCCCGAACCAGATATCAATCTATCCATCATTGACTTCCTAACTTGTTTGATGTCACACTAAACATAAAAATCCAGTTGTGACGGTCTGTAGTACGTCGTAATAACATCCACTGCCGTTCGACCACTGCTGCTGTGGTAGGATGGTACCAAGCCTATCATATACATGGCCATGGGGGAATCACTTTGAACAACATAATGTCCTCATTCCGTTAATATAGTAGTTGGAGCACACATTAATTTATTTATTATAACTCAAATAATTCATAATGATAAAGATATTTAGACATAAATAACTCCTAACAGTACGTTAACGGACATACCTTCAGAGGAATTTTTTTCTTGTTTTGTTAACCTGAATTCATATTTTCTGCCAGCATACAACTCTGAAACACTCTTTATGAAGAGGGCACATACCAAAATTTGTCAACTTATGATCTGCTTAACTACACTGTACCCTGAAGAAGATTAACTTAGTGTGCCAGCGAGGAAAATAAGAGTTTGGGACATTAACGATGAATTTTATAAAACATCACTTTTATTTTATTATGAGATCATCAAGCTTTGTTATATCTCGGGAAAAGTGAGACAAAATGAGAGAGGAGACAAGAAGTTGACAGGTAATTTATATTCCTTAATGATTCTTTAATGGGATATAAGTCGACTTTAGTCATATTCATGGAAGAAAATTATTATCCATCTCAACAAACTCTACATCTCTGGGTAACATCAAATTACCTAATACTCGTATATTATTATTATTATAAAACCTAATTTAAACTGCCCCTCATTACCAGCTATTCGGATATAATGTTGTTTTTTCCTTAATTATAGAGAGAGTAATATAAAGAGATATATCCCTTAAACGCTTAAATGTTTATTTTATGTAGTCAGTAAATATAGAATGCTTGAATACTTAGAACTATAATACATATTACCGTTGATTATGAGGAGATGATAGAGTTATTATTCAATAAAAACACCATCGAGTTAAGTAAAGTGTAACTGATCGAGTCTGAAGTCTCATCCAGGATATGATTTTGTCTGACATGCTGCAAGAACATACTTCCCAAAGGAAACGAACTGAATAATATCTGTTTGACACGAGCTGCATCATTTTGAATTTTATGCTCGAAGGGTGTGATTATATCTATTTGAAGTCTACAGGAGACCTGCGTCACAACTAACCACCGCTGTTTGTTCTTTTTATAATCGATTAGTCCTGATTCGATAAATAGCCAACGATCTCAAACGCCATTAGTGCGAACCAATAGCCCAGAAGATGCAAGTTCATTAGGCCGGAAACTGCACCTCCTTGCTTCAACTATTTTTCCGACCAACTGGAAATTGTTAAAACTTACTGAAGATTTAACCCCCGCCCCCCTTCCCACTCTCCCCCGCACTTTATTTAAAATTGTAAAAAATATATAAAACTTGAGGTTTTTAAATGAAGAAATAATAGATTAATTATTTATTATATGATTGTTTGAGAGTAGTTTATTTTATTATTAACATACACAATTTTTATCCATATTACTCCCAACTTTTATTCTTAAAAAACTCTCCAACGTTTCGGCCCACAGGCCATTTTCAAGGAGACAACCTATAAACATTTTTTGTTTTTATAATAATTACATTATTTCCTTAACTACATACTGATATCTTTGGCTATACCTAAAATATTGATGACTTGTTTTTAATCTTATCTACAGGCTAATTGCCCATCTTTAAAATAAATTAAATATTAAAATGACATCATAAAAACTTCATAATATTTTTAAATTGATCACTTACTTACATTTTTTTTTTATATCTTAAATTCAAAAACCCTTTTATACAAACAATCTCCTCTTTTTCACTTATAATATTGTAATATTATAATTATTATGTTTCAATTTATAGTTTCTCCAATAATCGACTTCTATCAATATAACACACAGTATTTGCTTTGGAATAATAAATACATCATATTTTTTAAGTAGGTCTTGATGATCAGTCAATAATACAACTTTCGCAAATTTAGTGTTTGCATATTTATGCCCTACAAAAAAACAAAAAAAAAAAAACAGTTTTTTGGAACTAATACTTTCTTCAACTAAATACTATAAAACTACAAGTACATGGTGTAATATGTGATCAATAACTATATCAACTAAAACATTAATTATAATTGTCTATAACATTGTGTTCTATATTGCAATCCAACTTACTCCAGATTTCCAGGTCCAGTGCAAGAACTGTATAGGTTTTGAAAAATCAAATTGGTTAGGAAAACCCCCAACAAACGTGTAACAACAACATTATTAACCATAAATTACACTATGTATTTGTAGTTAGTACAATATTGTTTCATAGAAATTAGTTGAAGAAAGTATGTATTCTAAAACACTGGGTTTCTTCATTGTAGGGAACGACTATGCAAACAATAAAGACCAACAAAAAATATATACCTACCACAATCAAGCAACAAGTTATCAATATATATATTAATAATCATAATCCTAAATTTCAAATCGAATCCTCATTAGATTTTTTAAATAAATTTATTCCATCCAATAAATACAATTGGATACAATAAATTTCCAGGATTATAATTATTAAAATAAATATTAATGTGGCATTCGATATAATTGTGATTATACATATGATTAGATTCAATTTATAAGTAATTTAGAAAAATATAATTATCTTATTTTCATTTTAGTATTTGTTAATAAATCATCCATAAAGACCTTAATGTTCCCTATGTAACCGATCTAGCCCGAACCAGATATCACTCCTTCCATTATAAACTCCCTAACCATTCAAACCCCCTAATTTCTAACCTTGCGTCCATTATCTTCCATTCCTGACAATCCTTCGATGCGCCTGAAAAGAAGATGGCCACGAGACCAGCTAATGTAAAATGTCATTAGAGTCCAATTTAACTTAGATCAGATTTACTAAATGTATTATAATGTACTGTTGTAAATAGCAATAAGTAAATATTTAAAAAAAAAACAAAAGTAGTTGTTAATTGAATTATTAGTTGTATCACTAGACATCAGTTCATATTGTACTGATCTAGCATATCAATTGTAGTAGCCTTCACAACGCTCTGATAGTCAAATAAAAATAATTACATTTCACTTATGTCTATCACTTTTTATGTGTTATTTTGGCACCGACCGACAGATGTCATCAACTTGGACCATATTGGATGAATTTTTTTTTTAAATAATATAAAATAAAAAAAAAGGGTGTAAGAATAATAAACTATTATTCATCTAATTTCACTGATAATAAAACCACCAGTACTATTTTATCACTATAAATATTAATTGGCACTAGAAGATCCTATTTTCTCCATTTTCTCAGATGTCTGGAAGTCACCCCAGATGGTGTTTTATGTTTTAGCCCAAGACTAGAGGAATTCCTTAGCAATGATAGAGGGCTGACGGAATTCTGATGACGGAGCAAGGTAAGATGTTATTCCGCTGCTCTCTGTAGGAGTTTAGGCACAGTCACCTTTTCTTATAGTGCCCTATATGCTTAGCATTTTTCAGAAAGTTCATCTCCTTATCAACTCTTTTATTATATATTATTGCTTATATAATTATAATTATTATTTAATCTTTCTTAAGTTTTCTTCCAATGAAGTCGCATACGCATGAAATTTCTTCTCATGCGCTTAAAAAGGAACAGCTTGAATTTGAGTAGGAAAGTAGATAGAACTTCATCATAGAATAAAGTTATGCATATTGTACGAAAACCCAAGAGGACAAAATATGATATTTTTTCACCCCAATTTTAGATTAGTTTAATGAAAGCTATGTATAATTACCAGTCAAAATTGCCAAGTAAAGGTTGGGAGAATAAAAAATGCCAGATGCTTTAAAA
Organism: Halyomorpha halys; assembly: GCF_000696795.3. NCBI lineage: Eukaryota > Metazoa > Arthropoda > Insecta > Hemiptera > Pentatomidae > Halyomorpha > Halyomorpha halys. The sequence continues at coordinate 591,446 of NW_027114557.1, forward strand.
CATAAAAAAAAGTCATATCTTTAAAGGGGTCTATATCTTTAAAACTACTAACAAAACTAGAAAAACTAAGACAACATAATTGAAATTGTAGTATATTTTCTAAAATATGAGCCCTAAAAGAGCTATTTACGTTCAATAGTTCTTGAGATACAGCTCTTTAAAAAGACATACATAAAAATAAAAAATAATAAAACTGAAAAATCATTATTAGTGAATTTATTTTGAGAAATATATATCTCAATAACCATTCGATGTACATATGTCTATTAGCACTCAAATTAAATCTAGTTTAATGTACCGTAAAGTAGTTTAATGACGTTTATCTACATAAGAGTAGTACGTTTAATGATATTTCCTAAAACAAATTGATTTATAGTTTTTTAAACAAAATTTCATGGGCAAAATTTATATTCATATGTGAATATCATAAAAACTACGATGATACGTGTCATAAACAACTTTATAGTTAAACTAAACTACTTTATATTCATAAACATAAACTACTTTATATTCATATGTGAATATCATAAAAACTACAATGTTATGACACGTTTCATTTAACTAATTTATAGTTAATAAAATTACCTTTATATTGAGTGCTGGCAGGCTTATGTACGTTTAATAATTTCTGAGATATATTTTTTCAAAAATCAATTATTTTATCTGAATAACTAGTAATTAACATTTTTTTAATTTCTTTTGCCAAATATCATGAACACTACTCTTACGAAGGTAAACTACTTTATGGTAGATTAAACTATCATTAATTTGAGTGCTAATAGACATCTGTACGTCGAACGGTTCCTGAGATATAGATTCCTCAAAATAAATTCGCTCACTACTCATTTTTCATGAAGTGTTTTTTTTTTTTTTAAGTTATATCTCGGGATCTATTAAACGTAAATAGCTCTATTACGGCTCATATTTTAGGAAATTTACTATAAATTCAATTATGTTCTCTTAGGTTTTGTAGTTTTGTTGATATAGGTCGCCTAATGAAAAAAAATTTTTTTTTCTCTGAAACCCTCCATTTTTTATTCGCCCAACCTATACTTGGTAGACTAAGAAATTTCGACTAGTAACTATACATTATTATTTTTCATTCAATTAATTAAATATTGGGTTTAAATAACTGCATTTTTTCTCCCCGGCTCTTGTACTATTACTGCTTGGTACAAAATATTCACGAAGTTTTCACTTTACTTACTCTTTTTGCTTATAGTACTTCAGCAAACATTCTCTATTCTAATTATAGTATGTCTTTCTTTTTTTCCTCTCCAGTAAAGTCGAATACGCATGAAATTACTTCAAATCTGCGTAAAATCTATACTTTGAGACAATGTAGAAAATTAGTTATTTAATAATACTATTTCTAATTATTTTATTGTCAATTGGCATTTTTTATATTCACAGTGTAATTAAATTTGTATCATATTACGTTATTTTAAATTTGTAACATATTATATGCATGCTTACGTTATTTGATTACTTATATTTTAATGATGAGAAGATAGTATATAGGAGGAGAAGATGGTTGGGGATGAGTAATTAACACAACAAATTTGAGAGAACTTATTTAATAGTGCCAACGTTTCGGCTAGAGTTTCTAACCATCATCGGGGCTAAGAACAAACAGCAACATAGCAACCATTGAACACACACTCACACAAAAAAAAAGAGATAAAATTTAAACAGAATAATACAAGTAAATAATTATACAGAATGAAAATTAATTTAAAAAAGTGATGAAAGGTGGAAAATAAAACATTTAATTAAATATGTAAGTAGAACAATATAAGCAGGAAAATAAAAATTTTAAAGTTACATAATGCAAAGAAATGAATATACTAAATTAATAATAAATTTTGTTTGTTAAAGC
>NW_027114557.1:593435-593777 GCF_000696795.3 Halyomorpha halys
TATTATATTCATATTTCTTTATTTTATGTAACTTTAAACAAAAAATACAATTCAAAAACTCCTTAAAATGTAGGCCACTACAGAAGAAGGAAACAGTGCAAGACCAGAATATATATTCATGCTAAAAACCTTGAATAAAATCCAGAAATAGGGGTTATGGAGAAAATAAAATTATGTAACTGTAAAAATTTTATTTTCTTAATTATGTCATACTACTTACATATTTAATTAAACGTATAATTTTCCACTTCTTTCATAATTTTTTTTTAATAATTTATTTATTGATATTCACTACTGTATACATATATACACATCAAGTAAATTCATCGTTTTTTAAAATTA
>NW_027114557.1:594007-601430 GCF_000696795.3 Halyomorpha halys
AATAATGATAATTAAAAATTTTAATATTTATATTAAAACTACTAACTATTCAGCTCACAACATTTTGTTTTTAAGTAAGTCATGTTTCCTAGTTATTATTTTTCCTCACTTAACAATTATTTTGTGAAAAATACAATTTTTATTAACACACACAATTTTGATCCAAATATAGTCTAAACTTTTATTTTCAGAAACTCTCCAACGTTTCGGACCTCAGGTGATAACAGAGTTCTAACCTGTTGAAGGTAGGTTTCTGTTATAAATAATGTTTGTAAGTGGAAAAAGATAAGATTATTTATGTAACGAAGTTTTAGATTTAAAGTATAAAAAGTCATGTAAGTAAATAATCAATTTAAAAACATTATTTGAAACTGTTATAATATTAAATTTATTTTAAAGGTATGAGCAATTAGCCTGCAGAAAAGATTTTAAAGAACATTATTTCAATATTTAAGGTATAGAAAAAAATATCAGTATGTTGTTCAGGGATTAATGTAATTAATATATAAAAATTGTGTGTGTTAATAATGAAATAAACCAATCACAAACAATCATTAATCTAAAACAATTTTCGTCAATGATTACTTCATCATTTCGTAAACTGTATTATTCTTTGCAGGAACTAAGCTGATATTTGTTACTCCTACTTCAAGAAACCTTGGAATATGAATTTGTTTAGCAACAGAAAAATCAAAAAATTTTCTTTGAAATTATCTCTTTTCATAGTTTAAGATTTTTTAAAAAAATATATAATATAAGGTATAAGATGGAAATTGAACTTTCTAGTTTAAATTAATGATTGCAGGCTTTTGGTCGAATCTGGCACCTGGGACTGCATTAAAAATTCCGTAAATTCTTACCTCCTACATATTTTCTCATCATCCGTTCCTTTCTTACTGATCGATTATTCCAAGTAAACCACAATGGTTCCTATTCATCCCTCTATTTTCAATCCGCTGGTGTTCCTCAAGGTAGTATCCTCGGCCCAATCCACTACACCGTCTATACAGCTGACATCCCAACAACTCCTAACACTCCTTACCACGTTTGCTGATCACACATGTGTACTCCCAGTTAATAATTACCTTTTGGTTGCATCCCAAACTCTTCAGCCCCATATAAAACCTTCGAAGAATGGTGTGGAAATTGGAGGATAAAAATAAATCTCAACAAATTCCATCAAATCACCCATCGTCGTAAACCTGCCGACTGCCCTACAGTATACTTTTATCCCTGTAGAACAGATTCGTTATCTTGGACTACACCTTGACAAACGACTAACCTGGAATCCTCACATAAGACTGAAAAGACAGGAAACTGCACGCAGATTACTTGACCACACTTATTAGACCAACGGTGTAAACTTCCAAAACATTACAAAAGATTGATCTACATGACTGTAATAAGGCCTATCTGGACGTACGGAGTTGAGCTTCACTAAACCTTCGAATTCCTCTCGTATCCAATCGTGACAATCCGAAATCCTTCGTAAAATCCTCAATGCTCCTTATTTTATTACAAATAAAACCTTTAAGAATGGTTAACCTAAATGTTCCTTATGTAACCGATCTAGCCCGAACTCGATATTATTCCTTCCATAATAAACTCCCTAACCACCCAAACTCACTAGCTTCTAACCTTGCTCTCTCTTCCATTTATGGCAATCCTCCGAGGCGCCTGAAAAGCATATGGTTTCGTGACCTTATATTGTAAAATGTTTTTAGAGTTCTACTACTGGGTAGTTTCTCTACATGCTGTATCATATTATTATGATCTTACTTCAAATTTGCTTGTTGTATTTTATATACATTTGTAAATGTCAATAAATAAATTTAAAAAAATTAATGATTGAATGGTGGTACATTGGGTCCGAACCCAAGAATACCCAGTGTTCGAAATTTTCTTCCAATTTACTTACTTATTTTATTTATTTCAGTACTTTAATAGTTCTTTTTTTAAATAAGTGATAATCAATAAATAAATGAAATCACAGGACTCAAATTACGTTCCTAGAGAACGTTCTTGGGTATTCGAAACCTTTCGTATGTTTGAATTACTATTATTATTGAAATTTGTCACTTCTCCAGAAATTTTCATATCTCATTCATCAAAAGCTATCGCTCTTGAGAGCTGGGAAAGGGATCGATACTGCTGTATTATGTATGCGTACGGTTCAAAAGTTTATGTCCATAATTACAAAGGTATAGCCCCTCAGTGGTTGAGATCTCCCATTATTTCGCTACAAGGTCTACTAATAATGGCCAATCCAACTATTAAGACTATAATCTACTATAATAATTAACCACCCTTAATTTTTTATTATTATAGATTATTAATTAATATTGCAGTTCGAATTAAAAAAAAAATAGAGCACCTAAAAAACATTCTTTTTTGCTTCTTCTTCTGGACTAAAATGGCAATTTTTTTCCTCTGACATTAAGATTTATCAGAGGATATGTAGATCAGGGACAGTTGGTATACATAATTAGATAAAGGATTAGTCAAAGTCAACAAAGATAATATATTGCTTTCAACAGAATCTAATAAATATTAATGAAAACTTTTGTGCCAACAATGAATTAATTCACAAAGAATTATACAATGACCTAGTATCTATCAGACAGACTACAAAGTTATAGAGAGAAAAATAAATGAAATTGGAGCCTGAACCCTTTGCTAGTTGAAGTAGTTACATGTTATGAATCGTAAGCAAGCTGTTATTATGTCACACGGTCATTCCTGGACGTGACAAGTCACATTAAAGTGACAAGCAATGTCTATGAGCTGGGGCAATTGAGAAGTAAATGTTGCATTAAGGGATGGAAATTTTTTCAATTATGGTTTTGGGTTAATATAGTCAATAGCGTAAAGTCGAATATATATATTTTTTAAAAATGAGTAACGCCGGAGGTGTCCAAGGCTCTGTTTTATAATAAAGTAAAAACTGCTATGTCCTGCTTTGAGATTTAATAGAGATGCCAGGATAATCGCTGAAGACAATTATCCAATAATAAGTTAATAAATTAATTTACCTTGAGTCCTAAAAAACTATTATTATGATTAGATTCCTCTCCAAAGGCTTGTTTATGTTTACCAGTTAATCAGTTATTGAATATCTTTGCTTAATAAAATATTGTTACCAGAATACATTAGGGAATGGTAAAGATTATACATAGATATATAAAGTACAGAAAGGAACAATGCATATATTTACACTTAACAGTTCGGAGAAAATTACATGAATATCACAATATCGGGGAATATTATAATGACTTAGAGAAATGATTTAGATAGGTTGTTTGCCATAAAATATTGTCTTACAACTTATTTACCAAAATCGGTGGGTGTGGAAGATGTAGGTGGGATGGACTGGTTGTCATCTGATCCTCTCTTGTCCCCGTCTGGCCCTGCAAAATCCTCTTTTTCCTGGTCTCGTTACCCTACTCTTTTTCTCCCACTTCCTCTTAAGGGCGTTACCTTAATTTTGAATCTCCTTTTTCATTGGCTATCGGTGACCGAAGACTCCCGACGTAGGCGTCCCCCTCCTCAGGACCTTTTCAGTGGATAAAAAAGTTTGACATGTCCAGGAAGGGCCTGCTCCTGCTTAATTTTATTCCGATTCCTCGTCAAACCTGTCATTTTTATTAGAACACTTAAAGGTTAGCCAATCTAATTTTCTCAGGGGACTCTGGTAATGTAACAAACTTAATACAGATGTTTTCATATCCGCCCTAAAGGGTTTGTAGAATGATACCCTGACCAGGTATAGGAGCAGATGACGAAACACCTTAGTAATACCCAGGATTGTCAAGAGGTCAATACATATCAAAACTAATACTATAAGTCTTGTAGATTTATCTTAATTCAATTACACAGACTTGAACAATAGTAACTTGTACTTTAGTATTTTTTAATTCCTGCAATATCACTAATATTCATCGCTATCATAAAAAAATAAGTATTAGTATTATTACCACACTAGTTTCTACACTTGTACTATGAACTAATACTATTAGCGTTCAATATAAAACAGGGCCCAGCTGTGAAAAATTCCCATATGAGAAAAAATATATATAACGTTAGGAGTGTACTGGTGAGAGAAATGCTCAATCTTACCGTAGCGAGGAGGCCAGAGCAAAACTGAATTGAGTATAGATGGGAAGGTAAAGGATAGAGTAACATAAACAAGCTGCAGTAACCACATCAAAAGGTTAACGAAGGTAGACTAAAGTAAAAACAAAACAAATGAAATACTAGCAAAATATTGCCCAATATGAGCAAAATGCTCATGGCTACATCTCTATCAGGTTAAGGGAAATAAAATTTTGTTTATTCATTCATTTTTATATAATCATATTAAGCCAGACTTTAGTTAACTTTTATTTCATATTATATTCTCTTACTTCGTTACATTAGTTTAGTTGTTTGTATCTGTTTTAGCCCTGATGAAGCTATACAATGTGGGACGGAACGTTGGCATAGTAATATTTATTATAAATATTCATATGCTTTATTATAAATTATTATAAATAGTCATTACTATTTGGGTTATTTTGACCGCACCTGAACCATCTTCCTTTTATATATTACATAAGATCAATCATTGATCTTTCAATTTTTTTTTTTAAACTTACATCTCATTCTCGGCTCCTTCTTATTTATTTTACCGTCCATAATTAAAATAGTTCGCATCTCTTTGTTTTACAAAATAGACTGACTTTAATTGAATTAAATTATTTCGGATGTTGAGAAAGAGTGACCGCTAAGTGGTCGAACAAGCCGTGTTTTTGTTATACAAATTCCTATCCGAAGAGAACATGAATATTCAGGACCCGCTTAGATTTGGCGTCCATTCTGCGGTCGAGGACTCGCTAAAGGCTGTCTATAACTGAGTTAGTTCACAATTTGTATTCATCAAACGCAGTTAGCTATATCCAATACAACCTAGCATTAAGAGACAAATATCGGTTCCATATATTAATTATATTTTAATGTGACACCTCCGATAAAATATATAAAAATCTATATCAGAGAAATCTGGTGTTGCGCACGCATCTCACTTTCACTTACCACCCTAGAATGTGGAAATTTCATTTTTTTTTTTAAATTATTTATTTAATCTAATTTACAACTGTACAAAATAATACAATAGGTAAATATGTAGTATGTTTCATATACACTTGAAAATCTTGGAAAGGAACCACCCATTGGTGGTACTTCAAACATTAATTTAAATTAGAAGGTCCCGTGGCCATCTTCTTTTCAGACGCCTCGGAGGATTATCAGGGATTGTTAAGGATGAAAGATTAAGAATTAATGGGTTAGGATGGTTAAGGAGTTTGGAATGAAAAGACGCATATCTGTTTTGGGTCAAATCTGCAACGAATGGGATGTTATGGTCTTTGTTAATGAGTTTATTTGTGACGTAATAAGCAGCATCGAGGATTTTGGATTGTAACGATTGGATGCGGGAAGAATTTGACGGTTTGGTGGAGTCCCAGAGCTCAATTCCATTTGTCCAAATTGGTCTGATTATTGTAGTGTGTGCTAATTGTTTGTAGTGAATGGGAAGTTTAGAGCTTTTGTCAAGTAAGTGTTGTAGCAATCGGAATCTAAGAGCAGTTTCTTGTCGTTTCAGTCTTGTGTGTGGATTCCAAGTAAGTCTCTTGTCAAGATGGAATCCTAAGTATCGAATCTGTTCAACAGGCGTTAGTGGAGTATTTAGAAAGGATACTGTAGGACAGGAGGGCAGAGGTTTACGACGGAGAGTAAAGGTGATCTGGTGGGATTTGCCAGGAGTTATTTTGATTCTCCAGTTTTTACACCATTCTTCAATAGATGTCATTTTCGCAAAAAGCCAAATAACAGTTTACCATTACATCCAATATATTATTCCTTCTGTTTCATTCCTTTGTACCTCTCCTTCCAATGATCCGCAACAACGTTTGATCAATTAAGCAAATTTAGAAAAATCATCAATAGATAGAAACAATCATAACAGTAGAACAGTTTACTAAAAAACAAAAAGAAAAAACAATTAAATAAATTTAAAAAGAACTAATACCTAAACTTTAAAAAAATATAAATCAATAAATATATTAGAACACACAAATAATTAGTTTTTTTTTTTTTTTTTTAATAATTTACTTATTGTTATTTACAACTGTATACTCATATATACAACAAGTAAATTTGCTGTAGGTGACATGGTGACATGATAAAAACATGTGGAGAATCTACCTACTAGTAGAACTCCAATAAAATTTCTAGAGAAGATCTCGAGGCCATCTACTAGGTTAAAAATCCAACAACTAGGTTAAAACCAAACAAAAATAAGGTGGCAAACTAGAGTTTAAAATATGTGAAAATGTATATAAAATTGAACAAACTAAATTATAGGGAATAAAAATAAGTTTTACAGTGAAAAGTAAAATTAAATAAGAATTACAAAAAGGTTTTTTTTTTTGTGTTCAACATCTTGAAGCAGCCGCCATTTTATATTCTCCCAACCTATACTCGGCAGACTCATCAATTTCGAATAGTAATTATTAATTAGCTCCTTAATTTTTTTTTTTTATTTTTTCAATCGATATGGAAAAAGACTCAATCGATTTTGATCTCACTAGCCATTTATATGTATAATTGAAATGTCTTTAATATCAGCTTAGTCTTATCCTCACTGATATTTTAACAGGATTTAAATAAGAAATTTTTAATATTCCTTTTCTTCTAAAACACTTTTAATTTTGTTTATTTGAAAAATTTATATTCGTAATGTTCTCCTTGTTTTATTTTGAAAAATACCAAAATAGTTATAACCTGGACACGCGCCTACTAATCTACACAATATTTTGGGACGTATGTAGGGTGGTTAGTGAAATTTGTGTTCAAAATGTTTTAAGTTTATCCTGCAGTATTTTATTTAATTCAAAAATGTTTCATTTAGCTTAACTCTTAATAAAACTAATAAACTTAATATTTGTTTAAACCATACAGACCAAATAAAAAATTTCTAATACTACTAAATAAAATCATACTATATCAAGTCATATAAGGGTGTGACGGTAGCAGCGTGGTAACGCGCCTTTCTGCCAACCCAGAGTTCGAGTCCCCAGCCATATTCGGAATTTTTACAAGTTTTTTTTTTAAATATTTATTTATTGCTATTTAGAACTGTACATTATAATACATTTAGTAAATCTGATCTAAGTTAAATTGGAGTGTTACAGGCGTGTAGAGAAACTGCCCATTGGTAGCACTCTAATGACATTTTACATTAGCTGGTCTCGTGGCCATATTTTTTTCAGGCGTCTCGGAGGATTGTTAGGAATGGAAGAGGATGCAATATTAGAAACTAGGGGGTTTGAGTGTTTAGAGAGTTTATAATGGAAGGAGTGATATCTGGTTCGGGCTAGATCGGTTA
>NW_027114557.1:601490-662550 GCF_000696795.3 Halyomorpha halys
CTAGATCGGTTACATAGGGAACATTAAGGTCTGTATGATTTTATTTGTGACAAAGTAAGGAGCATTGAGGATTTTACGAAGGATTTTGGATTGTAAGGATTAAATACGAGAGGAATTCGAATGTTTAGTGGAGCCCCAAAGCTCAACTCCATATATCCAGATTGACTTTATTACAGTCATGTAGATCAGTCTTTTGTAATGTGTTGGAAGTTTAGACCGTTTGTCTTGTAAGTCCTGTAATAGTCGGAATCTGCGTGCAGTTTCCTGTCTTTTCAGTCTGGTGCGAGGATTCCAGGTTAATCGCTTGTCTAAATGTAGTCCAAGGTAGCGGATCTGTTCAACAGGGGTAAGAGTAATATCATTAAATGAAACTGTAGGGCAGTCAGTAGGTTTACGACGAAGGGTAAAGGTGATATGATGGGATTTGTTGGAATTTATCTTAATCCTCCAATTAAAACACCAATCTTCGAGAACTGTAATATAGGATTGGAGATTTTGGGATACAATTAATGGGTTATTTTTTCAAGCTTATAATTATACAATACTCACTCAGGATCTCCCTCCCGGGCATTTTTGGGGCCCGGTAGCCTCTAGGTCACGAATCAACGAACCACGTTAAGAAACGCGCGATGTATTTCCTCAGTACATCGCACGAGGCCTTGGGCCTCCACGGTCTGTCGCGCCAATAATAATAATAATAATAATAAGATAATGTTTTATAGGATCTAGCATTTCTGACATTTCGTTCTTTAGTGTTACGTGAAACTTTGAAGTAATTAGTCCAATTAGTGCTATTTTTTTCTTCGCTGCTTTAATAAGTGAATTAAATTAATGAATGTCTGCTACAATTATGTAATTTTCAGAATTGAATTACTAACAGTAGTTAACATAATTTCTTCCTTGCTGTCACTAAACGCCCAAGAGCACTAATTACTCGAGTCAACATTAGTCTTTAATTTACTGTTATTCGAGTCAACTATCATCATCATCATCATTATCATCATTTGTAATCTGACCCTAATCCGCGTTCGCTACAGCTTAAGTCGAGGATAATCGCTAGACTTAAATTTGAATAACACAATCGATATAATTAAAGCCAAAAAAAAAGACTGAAAAGTTATTCAACTATTGGTATATAAAAATTATAAGATGTTTCAGTTAAACTTTTTATTTCTTATATACCAAAGGTGCGAAAAAAAATAGAATTTCTATGAATTATTTTTCTATAGTTATGTTATGGAGTAGGCAGCTCATTGTTAATATTGACTTCCCCAGGTGGGAATCGAACCCGCAACCTTCTGAACCAAGTGCTCTGGCACCCTCGTTCTAGCTCGCTCAGCTATTGGTTTCTCTACAGCAGTTAATTATTACCTGTTACCTACAGCCGTTAAGTCAGTCATATGAGTTCAGGAGCCCTACTGCGTACTTTTAATTAGGTAAAAATCTGGTGGTAAAGCATGATTCTTCAAATCACCTCCTTGCACAACCGTTGATCTAATGACAGTATTTCCTTGCAACCCTTGACCTTTTTTGGATTGTATGGGTACAGATTTAATTTTTTTTTTAGTTTTAATGTTATGTATTAATTAAATTATTTCAACCAAAAAATTCAATAACTTTTTTCTTCTTGAAATCTTTAGTATAATGAACATTTCTAGCTCATCTTTAATCATCTTAAATTACATATTTTAGAAATACTTATACTTATCAATAACTTAATTTTTAATCTTTTTCTGCTTTATTATATTTTTCACTAACTTATTGTTGATATATAATTTCACTTTGATCTTATTTCCTATTAAAAGTTAGTTTAGTTTGTAGTTGCTTTTCTACATTAGTCCATACCTTGTCTACAAGCATTTCCCTAACGTAGTTTGTACTTCACTTTTCGTCCACCGCATTAGTTTTACTTGGTGCTGGAACCCGGGCTGTATGTTTCTTTTATTAACAATCTTTTATTCCTTTTCTACCATCTTTCCTCTCTTCCATTATTCTTTCATCCTCACTCACTTTTATTAGTTATGTTCACCACATCTAATAACTTAACTCTGGCCTCCCCTTCTTCAAATCCCTAATTACTCTTATTTATATGACATACCATTCTTAGCATACGTTACTTTACGTCTACTTCTTTAATTTTACTTACAGATTTTATTAATCATTTTTTATAATTTTTTACATTATTTTAATTTAAATAATTTTTCATTCCTACATGAATTTATTTAGTTGCTTTTCATATCTATATTATTCTTAATTTTAATTTTACCATATTTCCTGTATATTATTATATTCAGTTTCGATATTCAATATTCAATATAATATTATAGTACGGATTTTCTTTAATACTATTATATAAGTTTTTTTTCTTACATTCAGAGATGAGGGACTATCTAGAAGCTATAACCAACCTGTAACTATTCTAACCATGGTAGGGGGGGGGGGTAATAAAAGTCGACCCCCAAGACCGGATTCGAACCGGTAGTCGCTCAAAATCTCAGCTACCAACCGCTTCATATATGTAAGTATATGCCAATCTCCTTACCTTTACGAATGTCATTGTCTTCAGCCCTCTTCGTTCTATTCTCTGTGGCTATACTTGAAAAATCTTTCCCATGACTCTGCAAACATTCTTTTGGCTTTATCTAATCCCTTCACTGGGCCCATTGTGGCCATCCCCCATCTTCCATGTATGAAGGAGATATATACGAGATATAGTCGGAAGATACATAGGAGATATACTTGAAAAATACATAAGAGATACATAACCTGTATAACATACCAATCCCAAACAACTTTGATAATGCTTAGCAATACAACGGTCGCCTCTGATAATATCTACTAGTTCAAAAGTGTATAGATTTGAATGCGTTGGTTCTGTAGGTTAGTTATGGTTCTGTGACGAAAGATGGTCGGGAACACAAAAAAGTGTTCGGTTTAATCGCAGGCATTCTTCAGGGTTAGACTTAAAACGAAATAAAAACGATAAAATAATGAAAAACAACACGATAACAATTATTAAAAAGATAACAAATAATGCTATAAGAAGGTACTGTATAATATTATGATTGTAAGAATATATATACATACCCATATATACATATATATCATGTCAGTATTCTTAGTATATATAAAACTGTAAATAGATCTTTTGACAATTTCAAACTTGCATAACATCCAATGAACGCGATGCCTTTCCTCCTACACAAGGCAAATATCGCCACTACCTCTGGAGACAATGAAGTTGTCATTTAGTTGTTAATTAAGTAAAGGCGGTGTTAATGATGATATAAGGGTGGGTTTACAAACAGAAGCCATCCCAATTCAAAGGATCAGCGTACTGCCTCCTAGTGGGTAAGTGGTCGTCTCACAGCTTTACCATCCCATCCTTTGTCTTGGCATATTCCTTCCTTTCTTCTCATTAGTATCCCCTCATATCCCATTAGTATTTATAATATATTTGAATAATTCAGTTATAAATTTTAATACAGTACGAACCGACTGTCAAACATTGGAGCCTCGTTTACCGCTTTTAAAACCGCAATCACGACTCGCTGAAATCTTTGTATGAATTACCAGGAGACCTCTATTTAATTTTTCAGGGTAGCAAACAGAATGTGGATAAACTTTCCTAATTTCTCAATCATTCAAAACTTTACCAAAAAATTTTATGAAATTGGACCACATATTCCCATTTTTCAATAGTTATTATACATTTAATTTCGGAGAATAGAATAGTTTAAGAAAAGATAACGAATTCGGAATTCAGTCGGAAAATCGTGCGATCTCGGCTTTATCCGTTCGAATCAGATATTTCAATTTTTTTTTTTTTGTCAAAAAATTAGAACTGTTTATTTTATTTACATTAAAAAAAATTGAGGGTACTTTAGAGGAAAAAATTGTTTTCTTTTTTAAATTTGTCATTTAAGCCCTGTCAAAATATATCAATGAGAATAAATCCTTTATGTTATTAAGAACCATTTAATTTTATATTGCCATGCCGGGCTAAGTACAATCGTTAAGGCTGTTTCAATAAAATCGATACAAAAAATTTGCTATCACATCTCTAGAATACACACGCCTGAAAATATGATTTATAAATTTTTTTATAAATTTTTTATAAATTCGACATTAAAGGTCCTCTCAGACTATTTAAATGAAGATAATACCTTTCTTAGTAAAAATCGATAGAGTCATTTTCGAGAAAAAATAATAAAACAGTAGCTAATAAGAAAGCTTCTTTGAATCCTGGAAGATGCAAAATGAAGATTTTAAATGGAAAAAGAGGTTTAGTGGGATACTGGGAAGTTTAACGGGAATTAGAAGCTCAACAGAAATTTGTGTGTAGTATGATCAATATACATAATTGGTGAGTAATATACATGTAACATAATACATAAAACTGTCCTGCAGCTGTCTGGGCTTCAGTCTTCGGGTTGAGGTTGGGTTTCCCAGGTTGTAGGTCACTGCTCCTTTAACTGTCAGCAACTGGGAGTGGAACATGAACCATTTTTTGATGTAATCCTCTATTGAGTCTATATGTAATTCCCGATGCAATTGGCTATTTCTTATGAACCAAGGAGCATTAACTGCGTTTCATAGGACTTTATTTTGAAATGATTGTAGTTTTTTCCTTTTCGTGAAGGATGCCGCTCCCCAGACTTCACAGCCGTACAGCAGCAGTGGCCTGAGCATTGTTTTAAATATAAGAACAATTGTTTCTGGTTTTAGTTTGGAATTTCTGTTTAGGATAGGATATAGCATTGCTAACCTTGCATAAGTTTGAGTTAGTTTGAAGTTGATATGGTGATTCCAGGTAAGGCGGCGATCTAGGTGAATTATGTATATATATGTAACATAATACTTGTAATATATACGTAACGAAAATAGTTGTTGTTCATTAGGGCTTTAGGCCTTAGTACCTTATGGTCATCAACGCCCATGTCTTCTAAATTTAAATTTAACTGTACCTTGACAAACGACTAGCATGGAATCCTCACACAAGACTGAAAAGACAGGAAACTGCACGTCGATTCCGACTATAACAGCACTTACTAGACTAACGGTCTAAACTTCCACCTCATTACAAAAGACTGATCTACATGACAATAATAAGGCCCATCTGGACATGCGGAGTTGAGCTTTGGGGCTCCACTAAACCTTCGAATTCCTCTTGTATCTAATCCTTACAATCCAAAATACAATCCGAGGGTTGTGATATAAGATCGGAGAGATTGGAATGCAATCAAAGGGTTATTGTTAACTGCGAGCACACATGTGTCATCGGCATTCGTGGTGAGTATAGTGTTAGGATTTATTGGGATGTCAGTTGTATAGACTGTGTAGAGAATGGGACCGAGGATCCTACCTTGAGGAACACCTTAATAAATAAAATCTTTATAAGTAATAAGAGGAAAAATAAAAGTCCTATAGTGTATGATGATGGCTGTAATATTCCTCTATACCGTTAGGAAATAAATAGAGCTATATTCCATTATGAAGTCACTCTTATTTTATTTATTATCACTTTGACTATAACGAAAGTATGAAGGTTATAAAAAGATCATTCTGGCGGAAAGTAATAAATGGTCTTTATAGTAAATATAGGCGATATGAAAGAGCGCGTGAGCTAGGAGGTGGGGCTTGGAAGGAGATGCTATCTCTTCTTCTCATATATCCTTTGCGCCTCGTCGAGTGGAGCGTGCTTATGCGATGGACTTATCAGAAATGGAATCCAAGGATAGGAGTCTACCGTGAAAATACGTCATAAACCATTGTACCAGGGGCAATCCGCTTTCTCTCTTGTCTGGCAACATAAATCACTGTAGCAACTTATCGATTTGAGAGATACCTAATACCCTAACATTTTACCGTTATCTAATTTAAATTTATAATTTTCAGCAACGAAATTTTATAAATTACCAAGAAAAAAGAAACTACAATATATCCCTTCCTCAAATTTAAAATTTTTACATTTTTTTAATTATAAAAAATTAATTATAATAAAAAAAATCTCCGTCCGACATCCATGGTTTTTTAGGATACTATTAAATTATAGATCGTGTTAGAACTCTACCTCTGTGAATTTGGCTCCCTATCTTCTAAATATTCGATTTTTTTAAGAATGTTTGCACCCCCCCCCCCCCCAAGTGTTCCAGAATTCTCAAGTACTTACAGAAATATATTGTCGAAAGACAGTCCGAATGGCGGTCAATACAGGCATAAAATTAGTAAAAGAAAACTATTTATTGTTAGCTAAAGTTTTCCCCCACATTACAGGGCAACTGTTAATTGACACAGAGGTGTCATCTGAGACAATTCTGTCAAAGACAGATGTGAACTCAGTTGACTCTGTTTTAGTCTGACAGCTCTGACGAAGGCCTGCAAAGTGCGGCGAAACGTTGGTAAACCATAAATAGTTTTCTTTTACTATTTTTATACCTTTATTGACCGCCATCCGGACTATCTTCCTACAATTTCCTTCATACGGTCAACTATCTTCTTCCAATTTATAGAAATAATTCTGTTGTTCAAAACATGAAAAATACCATTCAAAGATATGCGTGGCAATTACGTATTTTGTTCAACTTAACTCATTTACTTCAAATTTAGCATTATGATTATTAAGCATAATTTTTAGACCTCTTAGGGGAGGGCAACTGTAGTCTCAACAGAACTCCCAAAAACGAAAAAAAAAAAACCATTTTTGATCAAATATTTTCTTTCCTCAAGATAAATTCCAACAAATCCCATCAAATCACCTTTACCCTTCGTCTTAAACCTACTAACAGCCCTATAGTTTCATTTAACGATGTTACTCTTACCCCTGTTGAACAGATCCACTACCTTGGACTACATTTGGACAAGCGATTAACCTGGAATCCTCACACCAGACTGAAAAGACAGGAAACTGCACGTCGATTTCGACTATTACAGCACTTACTAGACAAACGGTCTAAACTTCCAACACATTACAAAAGACTGATCAACATGACAGTAATAAGGCCAATCTGGACATATGGAGTTGAGCGTTGGGGCTCCACTAAACCTTCGAATTCCTTTCGTATTCAATACTTACAATCCAAAATCCTCAATGCTCTTTACTTTGTCACAAATAAAATCATACATAAAGACCTTAATGTTCCCTATGTAACCGATCTAGCCCGAACCAGTTATCACTCCTTCCATTATAATATCTCTAACCACTCAAACCCCTTAGTTTTTAATCTTGCATCCTCTTCCATTCCTGATAATCCTCCGAGGCGCCTGAAAAGAAGATGGCCATGAGACCAGTTAATGTCAAATGTCATTAGACTGCTACCAATGGGTAGTTTCTCTACACGCCTGTAACACTCCAATTTAAATTTAATCAGATTTACTAAATGTATTATAATGTACAGTTGTAAATAGCAATAAATAAATATTAAAAAAAAGAAAAAATTTCACCCTTATAAGAGCACCGAATATAAGCTTTGTCGATATTGGCTGAAAGAGCAGACATTTAGCTTTTCAACAGTTATACGAATATGATAATATGAAGAGGAGTTATGAACGAGTATATGCAAAATAGCCACCGGAGGAAAAAAAAAATGCTCCGAATAAATTGAGGCGAAAATTTTCTAATTTTTAATTTCTTTGAAAATGGTATTTGAGACGAAGCTAAAAGCGAATATAATTTGCTTTTTGCCCCCAAAAAAAAATGCTGACCTACTTTAACCCAAGCCTTGCGCTTAATTTTGATCTTTAACTTTTTTCTACTTAAAAATCTGGGGATTTCATTATATTTAAACCTTTCCTTGGAAAAATGGAACATCTTGAAAAAAACTTCACGAAAATCGGTCCACTAATAAAAAAATGTATTGTGTACAAAGATTAGACCATTCGCTCTCCACGTCCATCAGTTTCAATAATTGTATTCACTTATTCAAATTAAAATAAAAATGTTGACGAAGAGGACAAATCAACCGAATTTGATTAAACTAACATAAAATTGTAAATATTAACGAGTTTATTGAGAGAGAAATAAAACGGATATTTTCTAAATATTTGCATATAGATGAAACAGGCGAAACGGATGTGTTTTCACGAATTGAAAAACAATAACCTTCGCTCGTCAAAATGGGATGTCTGCAAAAGAAAAACTTCACACATTGTTCATTTCACAAAGAGAAATAGCAAAATTCTCTACAGCGTTTGAAAACGGGGCCGTAGTAAAAGGACCTATCGCTAGGTTAATTAAAAAACTGTTTGATATATCACAATCCTGAATGCTCACAAACGTACAGTGATCAAAACCAATTTGTTTTCACCCTTTCTGGTCCTTCCGCCTTTTCATTCTGGTTTTAATAGGTATCTTGCGGGAGCAGATGGTGCTTTTTTTTCGAATGATTTTTTTTTTTATTATTTATTTATTTAATAATATTTACAAATTTATTTAAATAAAAATAAATCTAGTAAATATGATGTTTTGATTTAAGATCACAATGATATGATACAAGCATGTAGAGAAACTACCTATTGTTAGCACTGTAATAATATTTCTACATTAGAAGGTCACGAGGCCATCTTCTTTTCAGGCTCTTCAGTGGAAATGTTAGACATGGAAGAGTAAGCAAATAAACTTGTGGGTTTGGGTGGCTAGGGAGTTTGTAAGGGAAGGAGTGATATTTGGTTCGATATTGAACAGTTACATATGAAACCTTAAGGTATTTATGGATGATTTTATATGTGACAAACTAAGGAGCATTGAGGATTTAAACGAAGGATTTTGGATTGTAAGAATTGGTTACAAGAGGAATTAAAAGACTTAGTGGAGCCCCAATGCTCAATTTCGTATGTCCAGATAGGAATAGTTATTGTCATGTAGATCATCTTTGTTATGGATTCGAAGTTTCGACCATTTGTCTTGTAAGAACTGTAATATTCAAAATCGACGTGCAGATTCCTGTCTTTTCAGTCCTGTGTGAGAATTTCAAGTCATTCGTTTATCCAGAAATAGTCCAAGGAGATCTGTTTGAGAGGGAAAAGAGCAACATTATTAAAGAATACAGTAGGATAATCGGTAGGTGTAGGACGAAGGCGATTTGATGGGATTTATTAGGATTTATGTTGATAGGATTGGAGAGTTTGGGATGGAATCAAATGGTTATTGTTAACTGCGAGCACACATGTGTCATCGGCACACGTGTTGAGGATAGTGTTAGGAGTTGTTGGGATGTCATCTGTAGAGACTGTGCAGAGGATGGTACCGAGGATACTACCCTGAGGAACACCAGTGGACTGAAATATAAATGTATAAGGAAATATCAGTTGTTGACTGCAGCTAGACAGTAACAACCTTCAGAGTCTGCAATATAATTAGGTAATGCAAATAAGAAAAATATTAGAAAGCTTTGGAATGTTTAGCCCGATACTACTTAATGTTCCGGTATGTATCGAAATTAGAATGGGGGAGATCTTGGATAGATATAAGCACTTTGTCAAGGATAAAGACCTCTTGTTATTACGAGAATCGACCTGGAACGCGCTGTTCATTGTAGTCTTCATTAAAACATATCCTCCTCAAAGCTACCTAAAAATCAGCTTATTCACTTGAATTGGTAAATATGCAATAACTTACCGACACTTAGGTACACACAAATATACTTTGGACCCACAGAAGCTTTGTCCAGCTTGTAATGGAATGGCACTAGTGGATTGTTTCCATTATTTGACAAATTGCCCGTATCATGAGAACTGAATCCAATACGTGCCGAAACTAAGCAATATTAACCGAAATCAATTGTATGAATTTCTGTCTGTACCCTCAGGATTGGATCTTAAACTCTTTTTTATATCTGTAACACAAAACCTTTAGCTTAGAAGTGGATACCTATCGCCCCAAAAGGGGGTTTCGTTTTTTTTTTTTTTTTTTTTTTTTTAATATTATTAAATATGAAGTAAAGTTTTTGTTTTATTTTAATGAATTTTATATCCCAGCTTGGGTATATTATTTGTTATTATTTTATATAAACGATCTTTAACTAATCATTTTTGTAAAATTACTACAATTAATTATTAATTTTATATTTCAATTGTTGTTTGCAACCCATTATTGCTATCAACTGACTCAATATATATAGTATTTGAATTATGTACATTTTCACTCGTAATCTTTACCTAAGTCTTTTCGTAATATCATACGTCGTTTTCTCAAAACTTTTCAAATACGTTTTCTACTAATTAATTCTTAGAGTAAGGAATTTATCCAATTATTTTTACTGGTACAATAGCATTTCTAAGTCATATTATACTTTAACTATGTCAAATTAAACCTTTTCCAAACCATATTCAAAATTTTCTGTTTCAATTTTCATACAGATTTTATTGATTAAATAAGTAAGGAGGTAATTAGGTTTTTCCATATTCATTTATTCTTCACTACGCTGAAGAACTAAAATAATTGTAATTTTAGAAACTTTCCTCTGGCACTAAAACATGGACACCAAAGGTTTTCGGAACAGTTTCTTCAGATGTCTTATTATAATATCGAATTGAACAAAATTTTATTTAACTTACAATGTTGGTTTAGTTCAAAGAACCGAAGGGTGAAATCATTCTTCGGAAAAACAATAAATTCAGATATTACAATAAAACAATATAGATTTCAGTAAAGAAACGTTTGTTTGTTGTTTTAAAATGATTATCTTTTGTTTATAATTATATTTTGTTCAGATCCTTTCAATTACTTATAA
The DNA here is from genome assembly GCF_000696795.3 of Halyomorpha halys. Taxonomy (NCBI): domain Eukaryota; kingdom Metazoa; phylum Arthropoda; class Insecta; order Hemiptera; family Pentatomidae; genus Halyomorpha; species Halyomorpha halys. The sequence goes on from NW_027114557.1 coordinate 612,221, forward strand.
TAGAACATTGTATATTCAATAAAATTGTGGAAAAATACTTTCATTCTATTTTATCGTTTTAACTAAGCATAATAGTGTTTCTACTTTGATGTATTTTACTTAGTACTTCTGTTGTAGCGCTGTAACCTTTGATTTATAATAAAATATTGTTTTAGCTATTTATATTTTCTAACTGCCTACTTTCTTCATAATTACATGTATACATACATATATTCTTTTTTTTAAAGGTTTTCATTTGACTATCTTAGATTCTTTTAATATATCATTTTTTTTTCTGATAGTAAAGAGTAGGTTTTGGCTAGCAAAGATTCCAAGGGACTCCTACCCACCGTAACACATCAGAATAGAAATATTTTATTTATTTATTTATTGATATTTACAACTGTAAAAAATACAACAAGTAAATTTGATCATAATGACATAATGATATGATACACCATGTAGAGAAACTACCCAGTAGTAGAACTCTAAAAACAGTTTACAATACAAGGTCACGAGGCCATCTTCTTTTCAGGCGCATCGGAGGATTGGCAGGAATGGAAGAGGAAGCAAGGTTAGAAACTAGTGGGTTTGGGTGGTTAGGGAGTTTACTATGGAAGGTGTTAAAGTAAGGCGCCCCCTCAGTTCTGAATAGAAACACATGATGCCATCTAGTGGCAAAGATATGCGCTAGGAAACCTGAGCAGCCATCTTGGTCCCCAAATACAAAGGGGTTAGTACCAGTAAAGAAGACATCCTGACCTGTACAGGAGAAGAAGAGTTCAGAACTCTTCAATAAGGTCTCTTCTCATAATGATGAGGGAGTAAACCTTAGACTCCAGCGAGAGAGGCGGCGGCGGCAGGAGGATGAGAAGAGAGAACCACCTTCCATAATCACATTCACATCACAACCAACCTTCAAGCTCCATATAATCCAACAAGTAAAATGTAATATCTCCATCAATTAACGTAATAAAACCAAATTTACAACTAACCAACTAACATACATTGTAATCACTTTGCTCAAACTCTACAGCTAATTGTGTCAGAAAACTTTAACGAGAATAGAGGTTATTTCATTTTAAAACCCATTATATCAAGTTATTTAAATACAGTCTACTCATTACCAGCAAACTATCAGTAATTCCTTAATTTAAACCAGCTTACCAGTATAATAATTAATTTGGGTAATATCCCCTAATTTTTACTCCGGGGAATAAATAAATTAAACAGAAGGAATAATATAGGGTTCTGGCTAGATCGGTTACATAAGGAACATTTAGGTCTTTATGGATGAGAATAGAAATATAAAAAATAAATAAGTTCCTATAGGATGAATGATTATCCAATATACATTTTAACTTGACTCTATAAATTTTTGAAATCAAAGTTATAAAGTATACAACTTATGTATTGTATCGGTTTATCGAACCGGTCCCAAAATATAAAAAAGTGAATTTATTCGAGGCATTAGTTCACCAAAGACGATATTTCTTGAAAATTGGGTCGTTGCAAGTATCGGATATAGGAAGCCAGTCCTAATATCCATAATATATTATCACAGGTGGCTGTAACAGATATAGTCGTCGGGCTCAAGGGTTTTCTTCGTTTCTAGCGAGCGATCAGATTCCAATCGCACTTGAAGGTGACAAATTATTTATCTACCTTTTCTTTTCCATTTCCTCGCCTACTTGATCTATTCTTTAGCAATAAATTAACTGTCTATGTATAGACTGGTTCTGGATTATTTTGTACCCTAGCTACACCTTTCCGAGAACTCTTTCTGTTACATGATTTTAGCAAATAAATTTGCATCTAAAAATATTACTTTTAGACCTTATATGTAGGAAGGGGTTGAGTGACTGAAATAATTGTAATATATGAAAATTAAATAATTCTCAATTAATTAATTTTATTAGTGAGCATTAATACAATTTGCCTCAATTAAAGGGCATTAAGTACTAGTGTACAAATACTCATTAATACAATATACTCAAAAATAGCAGAAAATTGGAGAAGATGGTTGGGGTTGCGGTCAAGAAAAAACAAAATATATATAAGCAAAAAATTATTTATTTATGCCGACGTTTCGACCTGAGTTTCAGTTCTTCATCAGGGCTATAGAAAAAAAGATATAACAACCATCATTTAGAGAAACATAAAATCGAAAATAAATAGTATACTAACAAATTTGGAAGTATACAAAATATTGAGTTGAATAATACAAAATACTTAATTGGTAACCATGGTGATCTATCAACTATTTTGTATTATTCAACTCAATATTTTGTATAGCTCCAATTTGTAAGTATACTACTTCATTTCAATTTTATATTTCTCTAAATGATGGTTGTTATATTTTTTGTGCTATAGCCCTAATAAAGACCTGAAACTCAGGTCGAAACGTCGGCATGAATAAACATTTTTTAGTTTATATATGTTGTTTTTTTTTTTAATTTTTTCTTTCTCATACTCCTTTAGTGCCTTTCAAAGTGGAGGAGCCACTAACCATCTGGTGCACACCTCTCGGTATCTGGTAAGCATCTTCATCTGCGCCAGAGTTTTTTCTTTTTCCAAACCAAGTCCGTTGGATATGCTCCAACAAGTCTTTCTAGGTCTGCCTCGTGGTCTTCTACCATTAGGCCTCGACTCCATAAATTTTCTTTGCTCTCTGTCTTCCCCCATTCTACAGACGTTTCGGGAGCTGTCGGTGATCCATCACTGTTGGATACAAATGAACATAACACAATGAACGGTTCTCATATCTCTCTTGAAACCACTCAAACCTCCTAGTTTCAAAACTTCCATTCCTTACAATCCTCCGAGGCACCTGAAACGAAGATGGCCACGAGACCAGCTAATGTAAAATGTCATTAGAGTGCTACCAATAGGTAGTTTCTCTACACGCCTATTACACTCCAATTTAACTTAGATCAGATTTACTAAATGTATTGTAATGTACAGTTGTAAATAGCAATAACTAAATATTAAAAAAAAATATACATACTGTGAACAAGTTGTAATGTATGCCTCTATAAAGCCAATTCAATTTACTCGCATCGTTCAATTACGCCCAGTTTCCCCATATACAGCGGTTGTAAAGTATTTGGTGTTAGTCAATTAGTCAAATTGTCAATACAAACGCATTTATTTATTCAAATATCTTTTAATATTATTTATTTCTAATCTTACTGTTGATGTATAAAAATAAAAATATCTTGATTACTTTTATATTTATAGAAATAAATGTGTAATCATTCCCTTGGTCCATTTTTAATCTGTGACATGAGTTCAAGTGCTTTGAAAAAAAAAAAATAAGAACTGCTCCTCTCCTTTTGTTCTACAGAATTCTTAAATTTCTTTGAAATTAATTATTCATTGAATTATTTCTTTTTAATATTTTTTTTTTGTTTTTTTCCTAAATCTATATATTTATTTATTTATTAAATTTATTTGTTTCTTTTCACAAACTGATCTACTGTGGTGACTGTTATGTCTTTGGTTTGACTTTGCATTGCTGTCTGATGATAAATTTTTTTAATGGGTCGATCACTGGAAAGAGAATGTCTGAGAGAGTGTGAATGAAGTAAAATTGTTAAATATAATGAACTAACAAAAATTATAAATAAATAAATGAAATAAAAGATTTGTATTTAATATTATATTTGATATTTGTAGTATTTATATTTGTAGACGAGTATTGATTGTAAAGGAAAAAGGAGGGTAAAAAATGTATTGTTATATCATATGATATATGTGTAGTAAGTCCGATCATGGATTGATTGGTATGCTATGTATTGTTCAATTATGATAATGGGTCAGAGTAGTGAAGCATAAGGTAGTGGAATATAAGGAATTTTAACGAGGAAAGGGTTGATACATGACATATGATAGAGAAAATGGAGTTCCAGTGGTATGCAGCTCGAGTAAAAACAATTTATCAAACGCAGCAGTTAGGTGAGGTGGAGGGAAGATCGTTAATGCTCCTTATTTTGTCACAAATCAAGTCATCCATCAGCACCTCAATGTTCCATATGTTGCTGATTTGGCCAGAACCAGATACCAATCCTTCTATGATAAACTTCCCAACCACTCAAACTTACTCGTTTCTAGTCTGGTTTCTCTTTCATTGCCTAATAATCCTCCTAGGTGTCTGGAAAGAAGATGGCTTCGAGATATTATTTCTAGAAATGTTATTGGAGTTCTATCAATGGGTAGATTCTCCACATTATAGCACACTTATAGCAAATTTACCTGTTGTATACATTTTTATAAAGTTCTTAATAATAATAAATAAATTATTTTAAAAAAAAATTATTTATTACATGGCATTAATATAGACAACGATTGAAACTAGATACTGTCGTATATGTACTTAAAGTTGACTATTGGAGAAGGATTGGAAGATGAACAACGTGTCAGGTGTTGGCTCGTTTGTCTTGGAAGCTGTCAAGCACGGGTGACCGCTGCTGCCAATGGAACCGATACCTGTCCAACTCCTCACCAACTGTCTCCTGCATAGACTAACTGTAGTTAACTTATCCAGTCATTAGTTTTCGATATCTCGATTCTATAGAGTGTTCTATTTTAACTTTGATGGATTTTAAATAACATTATTTTAATTGTATATAATTCAAAAAGCTATAATTTTAAATATTAGTTAAATTTATAAGCTTTAATAAGTAATAGTGATAAATTTTGGTACGATATGTAATGGGAGGCACAAGCTGGAATTTTTAGCGCTAAGTAATTTCATTTGTCAGCATACCAAAGGAACCGCCAGCCCTAGGCAGAGACCCGATCGGCAAAACATTTAAAGTAATGTACCGAGATATATAGATAACAGAGGGTGTTAACGCCATAATATAATTACGCTGTAAATAATTGTAAATAGTATTTTAGTATTTAGTTTTATAGTTTTAGTTATATAGTTTTATTTGTATTTAATTTAGTTACATTTATTTTTATTTGTATTGTTTTATTTAGATTTAGTTATTTGAAAAGAAGAATGTGTGATTGTGTTTGTTTGTAATAATGAGTAATAGAGACAGTTGCTAGGGTTGATCATTGTTGCGTCACCTAGCAACGGACCGACCATCTTAGTTTTTTAGAGCAGTTGCGACTAATTAGTGGCCTTGATAGCGTCCTTAGCAGCCCTGTCTGCGTTTATAGTTTAATAGTTTGGACATTTGTTGAGTGTTTTAGTCGTCATTACAGTTCGAAACCAGACCTTTTCTGCGTTTCTGGCTTTTGAGTGCAATTTGAGTTGTTGCTAATCAATCGGCTCGTATAATTAATAAAAACAACTAGGCCCTGCCTGCCCTCAATGAGTGCCAGTATAGCCATCTTAGCTTTTGGGACATCGACTGCTTGTAAGCCATTGCACCAACTTTGGACCAGTTTGAGAGTTGCAGCAGAGTATTTAGCAATGGAGCTTCTACCTGCACATCTCGACAAGCAGAATATCTTCCTCTGACCTATCGGAGTGGATTAACCGTCGACCAGTATTTATTTTACATAGTATTTGTAAATTAGTTTATTTTATTTTAATTTTCATAATTTATCTAATTTTATTTTTATTCTTGCTTGTATGTTTTATTTATGTTAGTTTTTTTTTTACCATGTTTAAATTGAACCAAATAAATGTTTAATCTGAGACAGTTTGTTTTTTGTTCATTTTTAAAGCCCCAACAAAAAGACATAGTCGATTTGAGGTGGCTTTAACAGAGGGTATGTACCCGCTAGGGACGGTTGACCGTGTAGACAGAGATAAACAAATAAACAGCCCTTAGCTTAAACGTCGCCACATTAAACACCTCGGGGAAAATACAGCGAGCCCTGTAAAAAAAAAAGAAAGCCGCCTTAATTTAAACATGAAAGGTAGGAAAAAGACCGACTTTCGCCGAAGGTCATTGGAACTTCTCACCTCCTCTGAACATAGAAAAACCAATCAGAAGAACAGAAATCAAAAGAAGGAGGAGTCAGAAGTAGAGGGAAGAAAATAATCAAAAAGGGCAGGAGGAACACAGTTGGATACAATCTGAGAGAGATGGATACTTGAGCACAGTCTGAGAGTTGGACACAGACTGGGAGAGATGGAGACTTGAGCAGAGTCTGTGGGAGATGGATACTTGAAGACAGTCTGAGGGAAGATCAGGGAAAGACAAGTTCGAGGCCTGAGAAGGAAGTCACCCTTCGCAGTGATTCAGCAACGTCCGAGGAGCAAAGTGAATATGGATGCTCAGCCGCGACAACTGCCAAGCCCAACGACGTACCAAGACAAGTAAGACCTTTTCCGTTGTAATTTGAATGGCAATAATAGAATTAATAACTTAGAGTCAGTATAACTATCAAAGATCACAACTGGTACTTCTCAATTCATAATATAATAAATAAAGTATAAGGAAACAAGTCTACCATGCTCTCTCATAATATTATTCTTGGTAATGTATATATGATTCCAAATATAAAATATGTAACAAAGACTTTACTTTATAATTAATAAACCCTGCATGCCACCTCATATATAATAGCATAGTAAATTGGTGAACACGATACCGTTGGAAAGGAACTCCAATGATTAATTATAGATATTCATATCTAGCATACTATTGCGAGGGGGTCCAGATGGTATCTAGTGTTTGAATTAAATATAGCGCATACTTTTTCAGTCCGTTCCCATCAGGAACCAATAGAGATAAATACTAAAAATACATAGAATATTAATATATAAATACAAATTATAATATAAATGCATTAATAGATGAATAAATTTCAACATAATACGTGTAAGGGGAACCCCTAGTCGGGATTAGAAACCCCGAATTCTCGTACACGACAGGTAGTACAACTTCATTATTACAGGTTATTATGATTATTGTTTATTTTTATCTAATTTCGTAATATTCCCTTTTACATATTATTATACCTAACCTATACCTTATCTATACCACTTATCTGTTGTACCTTATACGTCTACCTCTTTACCATATTTAAAACTAGTTTTAATGAATAGTCTCCTACAATTTATGTGTCTAGATCTATATTGAGAACTTATATCATACCTGGTTTATATATGGTATATTAGCAATTTGTTTCCATTCTACTTACATGTATATTTCCTCATATTGTTATTATTTTTGTTTTTCTATATACTTTATAAACTTAACAATTGTTTTGAAATGTTTTATTTTTATTTTTAATGTTCTGTTAATTCTTAAATGTTTGTATCTTATTTAGCCCTGACGAAACCCTGCAAAGTAGTGCGAAACGTTGGTTTACAATAAATAGTTTTCTTTTATTATTTTCATTCCTTTGTTGTCCGCCACCTGGACTATAACCCTACAATCTAATTCATACGGACAACTATCTTCTTTTAATATGAATTACTTATTGTGACATTACAGTTGTGATTAAAGCTGAAGAGGTGGTTTTGTTTGTACATTATTTAAACAGTTGATTAACCTTCCGTACCCGCGGTTGTATAACTGAATATTAACTACTCAATAAAGGGGTTGAATATTCAACTGACCAGTTCCTGATTTGACTAATCAAGATGTTTAACCAGGGGCCGCTTTAGTAATAATCTCATTTAAATTATAATAACTGTACTTTAGTAATATAAAATTGTATTAGGCATATAACTAGGATAATATGCATAATATAATTTTCAATGTCAAATATGAATGTTGTAAGGTATAATAGAAGATCTAATTTAGTATGTGATCAGATGGGTTACATTTTATCGTTATTTTTTCCTTTAATTTTTATTTTTCACATTCCAGGTTCTCTTTCATTAATCTTACCGTGGAAATTATTAAACATGTCCTTTTTGTTATGTTTATTGACTTTACTGAGAGAGATAAAAACAACATCCTAGTCTTTTAGATTTCTCAAAACCCTTCGACTCACCTAGTCGTAACATTCTGCTTTTCAAACTCCAACCTCTCCCTATCAAACAGTTTTTAAAATGGTTTCACTCCTCTCACTAATCCTCTTCTTAACATATATTATCGACCTCCCTGAATCTATTCTCAATTCACAATACAACATATACGTCGATGACCTACAAATTCACATATCCTTTGATCCTGGTGAATAGTTGGAGGTGATAACCAAATACAAGAATATATAGATAGCACTAATAAGCTGCAAATAATCTCAGGCTTAATGTTGTAAAAGAGAGGGTATCCTCATCGGGCCCAGGTACCTTCCTAATTCACTTCCTAACTTACTCTTTCTCAATCGCTAAACCCATTCAATTCCACACTTCAGTGAGAAACCTAGGAATGATTTTCGATCAGCTCCTATACTGGAATGACCATAATTTCCTAATTACCTGAAAATCAATTGATATTCTTAAACAGGTCCTATGTCTCTGTGATTCTATACCTCAAAAAGTCTCTATAGTTTTCCCCCGTCATTTTTTCCCTTTGATTACGATTGCCTTGGCTATGGTAAATTATCTGGTAGGCAAGATATGAGACTTAAGAAATTGTTTCTTTTTTCCGATTCATCTCTGGGATCCCTAGACGCTCTGTGTCAAGGGACTATCTTTACATAAAAATACATACAGTAAATTTGATTAAAGATTATAATGGAGTGATACAGGCATGTAGATAAACTATCTACTGGTAGTACTGTAATAATGTTTCTACATTAGAAGGTCACGAGACCCTCTTCTTTTCAGGTGCCTCGGAGGATTTCTAGGAATGGAAGATGAAGCAAAGTTTGAAACTAGAGAGTTTGGATGGTTAGAGAGTTTATAATAGATGATTGATATCTGGTTCGGGCTAGATCGGTTACATAGGGAACATTAAGGTCTTTATGTATGATTTTATTTGTAACAAAGTAAGGAGCATTGAGGATTTTGGATCTTACAGATTAAATTTCTAGACACTTAAAACTAAAAGAATTACTGTATCCTCTATTTTTTTACCACGAGTTTCTCTGTTCACTGCTTAACCCAGCAGGAGTATTCTACTTTTAAGTCCCTTAAGAGGTGTCTCGTGAGTATTTATCTCATAGTAGACGATTTATAATATCTTTTTATATAAATAGATGTGATTATAACAAAAGTCATTACAAATTCTTTTATTATAATTTAGAATTAAAAATATAAATTGTAGCTCTTCCATCAGGAATCTAAATTTCTAAAATACTATTGCCAGGGGGCCTGAGCAAGATTGGGTATGGGTCGGAAGGTAAAAGAGGGAGTAACATAAACCAGTGGCAATAACAACATCAAATAGTTAACGGAAGGTAGACAGAAGTATAAATAATACAGATGAAATAATAGGAAAATATAGGCGTTTATATCCAAACATGAACAAAATGCTCAAGGCTACACCTCTCCCGGATTAAATACGAAATCCCGAACCAAAAACCTGTAAATTCCTTCTCATGGAACCTTTTTCTTAAAAAAAAGAAGAAAATTCTTTATAATCCGTTCTAGAATTCAGTACTCACATCCGTAAAACCCCTTCATTAAACACATTTAAATATAAAATATTTCTCCTACTCCTCAATAATCAATCTTCCCTAAATCTGTAACAATAAAAAAGGATGAGTGATATATATGTGTGGGTGTTTTTTTTTCTTTAATATATTTTAATTATTAATTTATTTTATTATCGAATTGTCAAGCATGATATTGTTTACTTTATGTTTTAAGTATTTATATTATAATCGAACTTTATTTATTGATAGACATTACAATCTGGCACACCGTTGGGAGGAATAGGTAATAGTGATGAATGATCACATTCTTACTAAAATAAAATAAAATAAATAAATGAAAAAAAGGACATCAAAATTAATTAAAATATCTCTTAAAATATAAGGATGAAGAAAATGAACATAATCAAACTATGTGCATGAAAAAATAAAATAATGATAAAAGAAAGATTATCTCTAGTCACATTTACACTCTAATATACAATATTTACTCAAACGACCTGAGGATCCCTGAGCCCACTCTATCCCCCACGTGTGAGGGGTAGAGCAGAGCTCAAAAGATCCCAGCGCATCCCTCTCGCCACATCACTGGTAGTGAGCCAGTGGAGGCTGAGCATATGTGCTAAAGCCGCAAACTGCGTATTTATAAATATCATGACTGAAACTTCAGTACTTAATTTTTTTTATGAGTGGTAATGTGGAGTAATCCTTGCTCGTTTCAAAACAGGATACCTCATAGTACAAGAGCCCAAGAGGAGAAAAAAGGCAGTTATCTCACCCCAATTTTTGATTTCCTTAATGAAGACTATGTATAATTACTAGTCAAAATTGATGAGTCTGCCAAGTATAAGTAGGGGGAATAAAAAATGGTGGCTGTTTGAAAGCAATAAAAAAAAAAAAAAAATCATTCAGAGCTCTATATCTTAAAAAGAAGGAAAAACACAAGAAAACCTAAGAGGAAGTCATTTAAAGATGAGCAAATGTGCTAAAATGTGAACCCTAAAAGAGATATATACGTTAAATAGTTCTCGAGATATATCTTTTTTAAAAAAGCGACATTTCATAAAAATGTTGTATGGAACGTACTGAAAGATCAGTAGTTAGTTAATTTATTTTGACAAATCTATATCTGAAAAACCATTTGACAAAGTAATTTATGATGTTGATCTTCGTAGGAGTAATAGTTTTCATGAAATTTGCTAATATAAATTGATTCATAGTCGTTTGGACAAATTTTTATTTGCCAAATTTATATTCATATGTGAATATCATAAAAACTACTATCCCTTACGAAGAAAAGTTTATAATAAAACTACTTTATAGTAAGTTAAATTTCGTTTATTTTGATTGTTGGGAGACATATGTGCGTCTTATGGATCTAGAGATATATTTTTTTTAAAAATCCAACATTTTATACGAACAACTAGAAATTAACATTTTGTGAGTTTATTTTGTCAAATATCATAAAAACTACTAGTCCTACAAAGATAAACATTATTAACTATTTCATAGTAAATTGAAATAACTTTAATTTGAGCGCTGACAGACATCTGTAGGTCAAATGGTTTCTGAAATGAAGATTTTCATAAATCTAACTTATTGTCCGAACAACTATAAATCGATTTATTTTAGCAAATATCATGAACACTACTATTCCTACGAAGGTAAAGTTTATAAACATTTTTATAGTCCATTAAACTAGCTAATAGACATCTGTACGTCAAAAAGTTCCTGAGATATAGATTTCTCAAAATAAATTAGCTAATTTCTAATCAGTAGTTTCAGTAGATTATTAAGAAATTTTGCTTTTTAAAAAGCAATATCTCGAAGACTATTTGACGTAAATAGCTCTTTCAGGGCTAATATTTCAGAAAATTTACTCTTCTTTAAATAATGTGCTCCTAGATTTTATAGTGATGTTGGTAGTTTTTAAGATATTGAGCTCCAAATGAAAAATTAGTGTTTTTTAAGGTTTTGAAACAGCCACCATTTTTTATTTCCCCTACCTATACTTGGCAGACTCATCAATTTGGACTATTAATTATACCTAGTAATCATTAAAGTAATAAAAAATTGGGGTGAGATAACTGCCTTTTTTTCTTCACGGCTAGTACTATCAGTGATATCGGTCCCTAAATGACAAAATGCTTCAATAACATAGAAATTTAAATTAATCCTTTGCCGGGTATGTCCCTATTCATACTGTCATTACTCGAAGCCTCTCAAAGGTTTGGATATTATCAGTAATGAGGTAGAGGTTCATCAACCCTCTCTCGATCCCTCGTCAGCTCGTGGGGGGGGTGTGGTTAAATTATTGATCAATCATATCTATCAATTAACTAATTAGCAATCTATTAACTTAGCTCTCATCATAGCTTGTCCTCTCCTGGACTCCAAGCTATGATAGCAATGACTGAAGTATTTATACCTTGGGTATGTCGCATAAAATAACTATGAAGTAAGGATACAAGCTAGTTTAATGGACTATAAAAAAGTTTATGAACTTTACCTTCGTAGGAATAGAAGTTTGCATGATATTTGCTAAAATAAATTGATTTATAGTTGTTCGAACAATAAGTTTGATTTATGAAAACTTCATTTCAGAAACCATTGCACGTACAGATGTCTGCAAGCGCTCAAATTAAAGCTAGTTAAATTTTCTACAAAATAGTTAATTAAGTTTATATTTGTAGGAGTATTATTTCTTATGATATTTGACAAAATAAACTCACAAAATGTTAATTTCTAGTTGTTCATATAAAATGTTGGATTTTTGAAAAAATATATCTCTAGATCCATAAGACGCGCATATGTCTGCCAACACTCAAAATAAAGTAAATTAAACTTACTATAAAGTAGGTTATGACACTCATCTTCGTAGGGGTAGCAGTTTTTATGATATTCACATATGAATATAAATTTGGCAAATAATAATTTGTCCGAACAACTATGAATCAATTTATATTAGCACATTTCATGAAAACTATTACTCCTACGAAGATAAACATCATACATCACTTTATAGCTCAATAAACTAGCTTTAATTTGAGTGCTAATAGACATCTGTACGTCAAATGGTTTTTGAGATATAAATTTTACAAAATAAATTCACCAAATGTTGCTTTTTAAAAGCTATATCTCGAAAACTATTCAACGTAAATAACTCTATTAGGGTTCATATTTTAGAAAATTTACACTTCTATAAATAACGTTCTCTTAGAATTTTTTGTGTTGTTGCTACTTTTTTACGATGTAGAGCTTCGAATGAAAAATTAGTTTTTTTTTAATCGCTTTGATACAGCCGCCATTTTTTATTCCCCTACCTATACTTGGCACACTCATCAGTTTTAACTATTAATTATACATAGTTTTCATTAAAGTAATCAAAAATTGGGGTGAAATAACTGCATTTTTTATCCTCTTTGGCTCTTGTATTATTTATTGCAAGTTTAGTACACGCACGGCTACAATAGCTTATTAACATCATTAGGCCATTTCCGATTTCCGAACGCCTAAATAATGAAATCTTAGAAATTCATATAAACTCCGCTCTAGCAAAATTTTCCTTAGTTTTTTTTTTTAAATTAGTATCTTCCGTAATAAACCTTTGTAATCAACCAAGAAAATGAATCTAACACCTCCTCATTCATTCAAGCTCTAAATCTTAAAAAAGTTGTGACATCACAAGAAAACCTAAGAGAACGAAAGAAGAGTGAATTTGCTAAAATATGAGCCCTAGTAGAATTATTTACATTCAATAGTTTTCGAGATATAGCTTTTTAAAAAGCAATATTTAGTGAATTTATTTTGTAATATTTACATCTCAAAAACCATTTGACGTACAGTAAGGATACGTCATTAGGCCACTTAAGTATGATTTACGAACGCCTAAATGATGAAAACATAGAAATTCATATAAACTCTGCTCTAGCAAAATTTTCCTTGTTTTTTTTTAAAAAAATAGTATCCTCAGTAATAAACCTTTGTAATCAACCAAGAAAATTAATCTAACACCTCCTCGAATATAAACCACGGTTCGCTTCTTTCTCCAAAACTACTATTTATAATATAGAGAAATTATTTTTTATTTTGGTACAACTTTCTTAAATATTATCAAAACAAAACTAAAACAGCGAACATACAGTGCATTGGATTTAGTTTTGGTTTATAAACGGGGAGCTACTGTAGCCGTGCGGGTACTAAACTTGCAATAAATAATACAAGAGCCAAAGAGGAGAAAAAATGCAGTTATCTCACCCCAATTTTTGATTACTTTAATGAAAACTATATATAATTAATAGTTAAAATTGATGAGTCTGCCAAGTATAGGTAGAGGGAATAAAAAATGTCGGCTGTTACAAAGCGATTAAAAAAACTAATTTTTCATTCAAAGCTCTACATCGTAAAAAAGTAGCAACAACACAAAAAATTCTAAGAGAACGTCATTTAAAGAAGTGTAAATTTTCTATAATATGAGCCCTAATAGAGTTATTTACGTTGAATAGTTTTCGAGATATAGCTTTTAAAAAGCAACATTTAGTGAATTTATTTTGTAAAATTTATATCTCAAAAACCATTTGACGTACAGATGATTATTAGCACTCAAATTAAAGCTAGTTCATTGTGCTATAAAGTAATTTATGATGTTTATGCTCGTAGGAGTAATAGTTTTCATAAAATGTGCTAATATAAATTGATTCATAGTTGTTCGGACAATTTTTTATTTGCTTAATTTATATTCATATGAATATAATAAAACTACTACCCCTACGAATAAAAGTGTTATAAACTACTTTACAGTAAGTTAAATTTCGTTTATTTTGAGTGCTGGTAGACATATGTGCGTCTTATGGATCTAGAGGTATATTTTTTTCGAAAATCCAACATTTTATACGAACAACTATAAATTATCATTTTGTGAGTTTATTTTGTCAAATATCATAAAAACTACTACTCCTACAAAGATAAACATTATTAACTATTTTGTAGGAAATTTAACTAGCTTTAATTTGAGCCCTTCCAGACATCTGTACGTGCAATGGTTTCTGAAATGAAGTTTTCATAAATCAAACTTATTGTTCGAACAACTATAAATCAATTTATTTTAGCAAATATCATGAAAACTACTATTCCTACGAAGGTAAAGTTCATAAACTTTTTTATAGTCCATTAAACAAGCTTTAATTTGAGTGCTAATAGACATATGTACGTCACATAGTTCCTGAGATATAGAATTTTCAAAATAAATTAACTAACTACTAATCTTTCAGTAGATTTTTAGAAATTTTGCTTTTTAAAAAGCAATAGCTCTATTAGGGCTAATATTTCATTAAATTTACTCTGCTTTATATAATGTTGTCTTAGATTTTCAAGTGTTGTTGGTAGTTTTTAATTTTAACTATTAATTATACATAGTTTTCATTCAAGTAATCAAAAATTTGGGTGACATGACTGCCTTTTTTTCTTCCCGGCTCTTGTACTAAAATAACTAAGTTAAGCAACATCGAGCGCGGTCAGCATTTGGATGGGTGACCGCCTGATATAGATGATCAGTCAAACCAGACCATGCTTCATTCGCTCCCTCGTATTTGTGAGGCCCGTAAGCCTAAAGAAGCCAATTTTCAGTTCTGGCGCAGGGTTGATGACTATCGTCCTAATAGAAAAACAACTCAATTACTCAGATCTGTGAGTTTGAATAGAACTGACACATTAAGACGAATTTGTCTAGAACGATATGATGGATTTTCATTGTTAATGGACATAATTATTGGAAATAGCATTTACTTCAAATTATATTCAGTTTCCAGGAACGGTTTAGCAGGCAGTGAAATGTATTTATACTCTGGGATATGTTTTCCTCTATGAATATTAACTAGGATTCGTTGGATATTTTCCACCTGATAGCTAAATTAAATGATGTAAAACAAAATTAAATAAAACTATTATAATAATTATATGTAACTAAAAAAGTATGGAAGAATGTATTGAAATATATTATTTACAAAGTTGTGAAAGATTACGAATTAAGAAGGTGAATATATAATTAATATTAAGGGTCAGTTGCATCAATATCTGGTAAAACTAAGATTTGTATAACATAGATGTCCAAGAGTTTAGTAAAACTCCGGTAAGTTAGTGACTTGGTTCTTGTCGACAGTTTTGTTAACCAGGTTACCCAGGTTACCTGAAATTGAGATAACTGCCTGATAGTCGAGAACAGAATACTTTTATTTTTATTATTACCTTCGCTAGGTAACATATCTAATTCAGGAAGGTTCCATGTATGGCTACCTACTTAAACGTAGATTAACTTAAACTGCTCTAAATTTCAGTTTATCAAGCTATCATTGGCCGGTTAAGTTTACTGTCAGATTTAAAGGTTACCAGCAAGGTCGTTTCTGCGGAAATGAGATTCCTACGGAAAATATTAAAAAAACCAGGCGAGACCGAATAAGGAATGTAAGGGTACGCGAAGAACTAGGAGTAAGATCCGTCCAAAAGGTGATTGAGGGAAGTTAGCTGAAATGGTTCGTTCATGTTAGCAGAATAGTAGATGACCAGGGCCCTGTTTCATAATGAAAGCTAATAGTATTAGTTCATAGTACAAGTGTGGTAATAATACTAATTTTTTTTCATTATAGGGATGACAATTAGTGATATTACTGGAATTAAAAAATACTAAAGTACAAGTTACTATTGTACAAGTCTGTGTAATTGAATTAAGGTAAATCTACAAGACTAATAGTATTAGTTTGTACTTTATTATGAAACAGGGCCCTGTAGCTTATAGATGCAAGACCGGGAGGAAGGCGATCTCAAGCCAAACCAAGGCTCATGTATGCTGATCTGATTAAGAGAATTGGCACAGCGAGAGGAAGCTCCTTGCCGGAGATGAGAAGGCTCGCACGGGGCAGGGATCGCTGGATAAAATGGTCAGAGTGAGAGAAGAAAAAAAAGAAGTTTAAATTGTGATGATGCAACCGGTCCTGAAATGATGTAAAGAAGATAGCATTGCGAATGACTATGAATAAGAAATTCCGAAATGAGATAGTTCTAATAGAACACATGTGGCACACAGGTTAATATTCCTAGAAACTTACCATCTTCATTTCCAGACCACACATCCTGGACCTTTATTCCCCAACTTGATCTGATCGGTTGCCTCACTATTCTACCGCTATTTCTTCCTTATTTTATTTATTTGTTGTTATAAACAACTGTACATTATAACACATGTAGTACATTTCATCTCAGTTAAAATGGAGTGTCACAAGCGTGTAGAGAAACTATCCATTGGTAGTACCCTAATGACGTTTCAAATTAGCAGGTCTCACGGCCATCTTCTTTTCAGGCGCCTAGGAGGATTGGTTAGAAACTAGTGGGTTTGGTTGGTTAGGGAGTTCGTAATGGAAGGAACGATATCTGGTTCGGGCTGGATCGGTTACATATGGAACATTAGGGTCTTTATGTATGATTTTATTAGTGACAAGTAAGTAAGGAGCATTGAGGATTTTACGAAGGATTTTGGATTGCAATGATTGGATACGAGTGGAATTCGAAGGTTTAGTGAAGCCCCAAAGCTCAACTCCGTATGTCCAAATTGGCATTATTACAGTCATATAGATTAGTCTTTTGTAATGAATTGGAAGTTTAGACCGTTTGTCTAGTAAGTGCTGTAATAGTCGAAATCGACGTGCTGTTTCCTGTCTTTTCAGTCTTATGTGAGGATTCCAAGTTAGTCGCTTGTCAGGTGTAGTCCAAGGTAGTGGATCTGTTCGACAGGGGTAAGATCAACATTATTAAAGGATACTGTAGGGCAGTTGGTAGGTTTACGACGAAGGGCAAAGGTGATTTGATGGGATTTGTGGGGATTAATTTTAATCCTCCAATTACGACACCATTCTTAGAGGGCTGTATTTCTGCCTTAAAATCTCTTACTCCTTCTTTTAGGAAGTCCGATTAAATAATTAATTCTGTTTGTCCCCCAAATCTTACCTACACAAAATTCAATTGGACAAAGTCTTCCCCTTACAGTTTAGCATACCATTCATATGCTTCTCTTTATTTATATATTTTTCGGCCAAAGTGCAGAATATTATAAGAATAGTTATAAGCCTAATAAGAAGTCCCTTCAGCTGAGTTATTCCTAGTTTGAAATAAGATAGTTTCAATACTAATGTATTATTGTATTTCACTATAAAAAGTAAATCTTTAAGTGTTTATTCCAAGTAGCGTCCCTTAACTTACCTGATACGATATATTGAATGAGGAACGAGTGTATCTACAACGACGTAAACAGGAAAAAGGATCTATCCTCTAAGAAGCTTAGACAGTATTTCCCGACAGACAGAATGTCAACATGAATAGAGGGTTCGGAAAAGAGTCCCTTTGGTAAATATTTAATCTTAAAATACCGTTTAAATAAAATTAAATCAGCGAGCTGTCTGAGTAAACAGAATGAAAACCTCCGATCCCAAGTAACCACTGGAAATTACTTCATTATGACTAAATTAGTTCAAGATTGCAGACTTTGCAGAGTAAAGTTGCCAAGGTTAAAGTGAAAAAAAACATGTTTTATTTATTCTTTTCTTTTTTTTTTTTTCTTTATAAACTATAAATACTTTTTTCAAAAGTCAATTTGTATAGAAAAAGACAGGGATACGACGGTTGTGCTGGTCAGGGTATTGGTCCAAGAGTTTTGGTTTCGATTTCAACCTGGGGCAGTCAATATTTATTTCTCTGTGGTCCTGAGAAATGAATTTTGACACTCTCAGCTTGGTAAGTACTGTAATCTAGATATAATCTAGATCTCAGGTATCCACTAGATTTAGACAAAAAGGACGACTAGGCCCACTTGCAGAACAAGTGTCCTCCCACCTGGTACCAATAGCAAAAGATTTTTAAAATAATATTTAAAAAAAGCTACTTTATATATTAAAATTTATTATAAAATAATTATATATTTTTTTACTAATAAATGTATAAAATGCATTATAAATTGTAGACAATCCTAGAAGATGTGATATTATTAATTAATGAAGAAATAATAAGAATGTATTTTGATGAGTAGCGATAAAAGTAAACAGCATGAGGTCTTTAATATGGAGAGGAACCCATAAACGTTAACTATACATGAACCAAAACGAACATATATACTTTAAAAATAAATAATAAGAAAAAAATAGTATCTAAAATTAAAAAAAAAAAAAAATTAAACTTAAGCAAAGTAAAATTTTCTTTTGATACTTATTATTTAGCATATCTCAGTTAGGTTATATAACTAAATACTTAATTATATAACTTAATATTATATGCATTATAGTTTGCACACGACAAATAACGTACACACTATTTTCATGAAGTTAGATAGTGGACTTCTTTTCGTAATCGTGATTGTAATTTGCCAGGATTAATTACAAAAATTAAATCATGTTTAAAAGTATTTACTTATAGAATGAAATACATCCAGATACATTTTTTTAAAGGAAGCTACCAAAAAATTTACTTATGTGAGGATTCCAGGTTAGTCGTTTGTCCAGATGCAGTCCAAGGTAGCGGATCTGTTCGACAGGGGTAAGAGCAACATCATTAAATGAAACTGTAGGGCAGTCAGAAGGTTTATGACGAAGGGTAAAGGTGATTTGATGGGATTTGTTGGAATTTATCTTAATCCTCCAGTTGCGATACCAATCTTCGAGAGCTGTGATATGGGATTGGAGATTTTGGGATACAATTAATGGGTTATTATTAACAGCGATCACACATAAGTCATTGGCATACGTGGTGAGGATAGTGTTAGGATTGGTAGGAATGTCAGCTGTATAGACGGTGTAGAGGATGGGACCAAGGATACTACCTTGAGGAACACCATACACAAATATGAATACATATTTTTTCTTCTCGAATAACTGAATTCTAAAATAAAAATGTAACTAAATTAAACTTCAGTGGAGCGGCCCTCCCCTTTCTTTGTACCCCCCGGCCAGCGGCTTCGGGGCCAATATTGTATCCCCTGTCTTCAGCAGACCCAGCCCAACCCCTTATAATGCCATATGGCAAAGGAAGGGCACCAGTTACGTTTGTATATACTTAGGTATATATTAATATTGTTATTTATAATAAAGGAGGAAAGAAAAATTCAAACACTAATATTTATAAATAATATTTACAAAGTAACTATAAAATATGGCGTTAACACCTTAATAATTTATTTTTACCAATGTTTATAGCAATGATTCAAATTTTTAATATTTCCATAGATATAAAAATTCCTGGACAATATATACGGTCAACAATACTGCAAACATTCGCCCAATAGCTAAGCCACTGCGATAGGAAAATAAGACCTGCCAGGTATTTATTGGACAGTGGGGCTCATTGCAAAGTCCCAGCGGGGCAGATAGGGCACGGAGCTACAAGCACAAACTTTATTAGGCAGCCAATCCCAAGCCCAAATCTCTTTAGGTTTGGCTAAGAAATCTCTTTGTTCCCTCATTGTCATCGGTGGGAGTCCATCTTATTTCCCATCTGTCTTCAAAAATAGGATTATATGTTACATCGGTTAGTACAAGTGGGTTGAAAAAAAATACAGTTATTTCATCCCCATTTTTTAATTACGTAAATGAAAACTATGTATAATTATTAGTCACAAGTTCAGAGTCTGGTAGATATTTTCTATAAGTCGTATGGTTCCTTAGATATATTATTTCATAAATCAAAATTATTGTCCTAAGAGCTAGAACATTTTCTGAATTCATTTTGGATAAAAATGAAAACTACTTTTTCTACGAAGATATAAGTCATAAACTACTTTATAGTCCATTAAACTAGTTTTAATTTGAGTGTTTATAGACATTTGTACATTGAGCTATATTTGAGATATAGATTTCTCAAAATAAATTCACTAATAGTGCAAGAGCCCAAGGGGAGAAAGAAGGCAGTTATCTCACCCCAATTTTTGTTTACTTTATTGAAAACTATGTATAATTACTAGCCGAAATTGATGAAGTCTGCCAAGTATAGGTAAAGGGGAAGAAACCCAAAGAGAACGTCATTTAAACCATAGTAAATTTTCTAAAATAAATTTATTTATAGTTATTCGGACAAATTTTCATTTGCAAAATTTATATTCATATGTGAATATCATAAAAACTACTACTACTACGAAGATAAGTGTTATAAACTACTTTGTAGAAAGTTAAATTTCCTATATTTTAAGTGTTGGTAGATATATGTGCGTGTTATGAATCTAGAGATATATTTTTTCAAAAAATCAACATTTTATACGAACAACTAGAAATTAACATTTTGTGAGTTTATTTTGTCAAATATCATAAAAATTACTAGTCCTACAAAGATAAACGTCATAAACTACTTCATTGCCCTTTAAACTAGCTTTAATATGAGTGCTAATAGACATTTGTACGTCACATAGTTTCCGAGACGAATAATGTTCTCTTAGGTTTTCTAGTGTTGTTTGTAGTTTTTAAGATATAGAGGACCGAATGAAAAATGTTTTGAAACAGCCACCATTTTTTATTCCCTTACCTATACTTGGCAGACTCATCAGTTTTGACTAGTAATTATACATAGTTTTCATTAAAGTAATAAAAAATAGGGGTAAGACAACTGCCTTTTTTTCTTCCCTGCTCCTGTACTAAGGTTGTTGACACCCCGACTTTTATCTATGTAGTGGTCCCATGACCAACTATATAAATCTGTATCCTTTATTTTCTAAATAGTCGAATAAATAGCAATTATCAATAATTATAATTCTAAGTGTGTGTTATATTTATGGAGAAGCAATTGTTTGTGGTTCACGTAGTTAAAACATTTTTGAGCTAAAATATTTTTGAATCTATTTTCTTTTCGAATTATGAAAACACAAGTCTAAAGGGCTGTGTTTATAAAGGGAATCCATCTAAATCAACTTAGCTTTTCTTTTTTCCTTTGAAATTGAAATTAGTTCTACTCCAAGATTTTCCACTAGAATTTTCCTAAATAAAAGTATATATTATCTTTTCTTTTTTTTTAAATAAAGAAGTAACGTTGAGGAGAGAAAAATAATTAAAGAATTTTAATTCTTGAGTTGTTCCAGGTTTTCTACATAAGTTTGGAAGTGCTTGGAGCATATTGTTATCATATTTTATTTTTACATATCAATGATGTATTAATTTACTTTATTAGTAATTATAGTAGTGTTATATATCCTTATTATAGTAGTGTTATATATAATCCATTTAACTTCTTGAGACTACCATTTATTGTTTAAATAAATTAGTTGTTATCCAGGTATAGTGTCAACATTCTTTATTGATTTCTTTAAAGTTTAACGTTTCGGCCCATTTGGCCATCTTCAAGTATTTTTTTATTTTCAAATAATTTAAATAATAATAGCTTTTATTATACTTTCATTTTTAACAAACAGCATTCTTACTAAAAATTTAGCATAGCCTCAATATAAATTTACACCTCACATCCGATTATTTAAAACATTATTGTAGACTATTCTACCCAGGTCATTAATACCAGTCACCATATGAAACAATTAAATAATAGCGAATCATATTAATTTACTAATTAATACCTTGGCTATTTTGTCACAATTTAATTAATTTTTAAATCTTTTAATTACAAATAAACTTTACACTTTTTTGATTTTTTTGAGGTTAATAAACTTCAAATTGAATGTAATTTATATTAAATTATCATATTATAGTACAACGTTTCGGGACCACTGTCCCATATTCATGTACTTTAAACCTATAACAATAATAAACCATCATAATAACAATCTTCATCCTTATGTATTATAATTCATACAATTATATTCACCTCATAATTTTTCATAATTTGAATTTCATTTAGGAGATCATGTCACATCTTTATACTATTCTCAATTTTCTACTATTACTTATTTGTGCATTGTTTACTTCTCCTTAGCACAACCATATATATATATATATATATATATATATATGGAAAATATGTCAGAAACTTTTAAATTTAAATCGCCCAAAAGGAAGTGACCATTAAATGAATCGATTTTACACTTTTTTAAAATCTTCTCAAGGACGGATTTAACGATTTATCAATACCAAAGTATTGAATTAAAAATAGTTGAAGAAACTATTGACACCATTGGAAATGTAAAAAAATTGTTTTTATTAAAATTAAAATTTGAGGTTTACATGTACTCATTGCAATGAGAGAGTAATTATTGAAACATCATTGCTCATTTCACAGAAACTCATTGTCATTATATGAAATACTGTGATTTGCTTGGCCAATTGATGTTTTAAAGAATTTGTATGTTTTGTCATGCATTTTTTTTTTGGTTGTATTTAATTATATTGTGTCAAAACCCATGTACCTATTAATATATATATATAATAGTTGACAAAGTTTATTTTTTACAACTTAGCACTGAAATAAAGGACTTAACTGAGCTTATGGAATAAAGTTGATTACCCGCTTAAGGAACCCTGTGACCACGATATAGCCTCTGAAAGGTGCTGTAAACTTTTAGAACAGCACTCCACTTAAACTTCTCCCCCTTTCTCTAGAGCCAGCCGAGTATCAACTTTAGAACAATCTTTTATCTTATAAATTATAAGTTAACAGAAGTTATATAGCTGAAACTGCCAAAATACTTCCACATAAATAACAAAATTGAGGTTCTACGAGTTATTTGTTCATTATAGGGGTATTCATGATGTTGTGTTAAATGTAAAATATTTTACCATGTTAAATGTTATAAGTATAGCATTGTGAGCAGTCCTATTTGAAGTCATGTTAAATGATAAATGCATAAGAGCCCCTAGCGGATTTTCTCAGCAACTTGTTTTATAAGCCTTTATGTTTTTAACCTTTCCTTCCAGAGCCTCATGTTATTGTTTACTTCGTATTTGATTTAAGTAATTTATTACAACATGCCTAGAGTGAGTGAAAAGTGGAATTTGTGTGAAAGTTTAGCTTATGAGTGTCTTCTTGATCTTCAAACTTGTGAGGAAGAGAATGAAGATGAGCTAATTGACAACTTTATTGAAAGTTTTTGAGTTCAGCTTGTAACTAATTTTCAATATTTTATTGTGCATCTTTGAATAAAATTATTATGTTCTAAGAAAAATGATATCTAATAAAAGTTGTTATTATGTCTATAACCCACTTTTTTAGTATTAACTTTATTGTATTAATGAACCCATTATCCTCCTATCTTCAAACCTTATGTATTGTTTAAGAATAAAATCACTTATTTTCAGTAATTTCTTTGAAAAATTTTCTAACAAGCATATATAGCATGTCCTCCCATGTTTCTATCTTAATCATGAGTCTAGCTATTTGTATTTAAAAAACTAGCCATTAACAATTTAGAAAACTAAAGAGCAATCATTTCAAAACTGTTGAACATAATTTAGTAAAACTTGGATGTTCCTCTTAGGTGCCAGGAAGCTTTATGGAAACTACTTTGGTCACAAATTTTATTAAATTATGAGATAATGAGGTAAAAAAGTATTTGAAATGTGTTGATTTGACATGAAATCAATCATTAACAAAAATAAAAAGCTTACATCTATTTGAGGGAGGGTGGGGCTGGTGAGGTCTTAAATGATTTCCACTTCTTTAAATCGGACTTCTTTAAAAGCTCTAGTTTTAATTTTTTTAATTCAAATTTTTTTGTATTTTGATTTTACGAAGCTTCAGCTCCTCCGCAATCCTTTCCTTTTCAAATTCAAATCGCTCCCTATCCAACACAAGGCGGCCTGCTAATCCCTCTTCTGTTTTTTTTCTCCGTTGTATTATTAAAGTTATCCATTGTGATTTAACAACAGGGGTATGAAATAATAACTAGCACAAACACGAAAGAACTAACCTGACACAACAAACAAAAATGTTGGCGAGCTCAATTGGTCTATTGTGTAACGTCATTCTCCATTTAACAGACCAAGTAACAGACTCTCAGCCATGTTACATGTTATTTCGTTTTACCACTGCAAAATAAGGACATTTTTTCGATTTAACATGAGTTTTTCCATTTAACACGCTTTAACATGTTAAACAGATCATGAATACCTCTTCTTCTTATTTCATATTACTGTGGATTTCTAAAGCGTATATTTACCAATATATAAAATTAAAAAAAAGACCTTACACGTTTGAACTGCTGTAACATACTGGCTTTATTGGGTTCGGTAGATCTCGGTCGATCAGCTGATCTTCTCAGTCAGCTGACATCGAAGTAACACCTGACTAAGGTAGTAACGTATATATATTTATTGATTTATTGCTATTTACAACTGTATTTATGTAAAAATACATGAAGTAAATTTAATATAACATCAAAATGGAGTGATACAGACTGTAGAGTAAATACCCATTGGCTGTAGTAAAAGAGTCAAAGAGGAGAAAAAAGTTATCTCACCCCAATTTTTGATTACTTAATGAAAACTATGTATAATTAATAGTCGAAACTGATGAGTCTGCCAAGTATAGGTAGGGAGAATAAAAAATGGCGGCTATTTCAAAGCGATAAAAAAAACTAATTTTTCATTCGGAGCTCTATATCTTAAAAAGTAGTAACAAAACAAGAAAACCTAAGAGTACGTCATTTAAAGAAGAGTAAATTTGCTAATATATGGGCCCCAATAGAGTTATTTATGTTAAATAATTTTCGAGATATAGGTTTTGAAAAAGCAACATTTCATAAAAATGTTGTATGGGACGTACTGAAAGATCAGTAAATCGTGAATTTATTTTGAAAAATCTATATCTCAAAAACCATTTCACGTACAGATGTCTATTAGCACTCAAATTAAAGTTAGTTTAATGAGCTATAAAGTATTTTATGATTTTATCGTCGTAGGAGTAATAGTTTACACGAAATTTGCTAAAATAAATTGATTTATAGTTGTTCGGACAAATATTCATTTGTCAAATTTATATTCACATGCGAATATCATAAACATTATTACCCCTACGAAGATAAGTATTATAAATTACTTTATAGTAAGTTAAATTTCCTTTATTTTGAGTGTTAGCAGACATATGTCCCTTTTGTGGATCTAGAGATATTTTTTTTAAAATATCCGATATTTTATATGAACAACTAGAAATTAACATTTTGTGAGATTACTTTGTCAAATATCATAAACACTACTACTCGTACAAAGATAAACGCTATTAACTATTTTATAGTATATTAAACAAGCTTTAATTTGAGTGCTGGCAGATACCTGTACTTCCAATAGTTTCTGAAATAAAGTTTTTTCTTATAAACTACTAATCTTTTAGTTGATTTTTAAGAAATTTTAAGAAGCTATATCTCGAGAACCATTGGACATAACTAGCTCTTTTAGGGCTTATATTTCAGCAAATTCACTCTTCTTTTAATGTTCTCTTAGATATTCTAGTGTTGTTGGTAGTTTTTAAGATATAGAGCTCCGAATGAAAAATTAATGTTGTGGAAGGAAAAGTTATAAAACAAGTTTATCAAAAAATACGCTAGGAGGTCTGATGCCTTTATCATTTAACATAACTTGGAATTGGGCTTCTCACAATCTTATACTTATAACCTTAAACATAGTAAAACATTTAACACGACATCATAAGTACACCTAATATTGCAACTTTGGCCTACCTCTCTCTCAACAACTAATTTCAATCTTCAACAAAACACTTCTGAGATGGATTACCTTGATTTGATTCAGGCAGTACTCCAGAAAATCAAGAATCTGAACTGTCTGATCAAAACATGTGGCATTTATGTACCAATCCTTGGTTTGTTCAAAAAACAATTTTTTAAGGATATTTTTGTATTGAGATTGTGTGGTTTGTAAGTAAGTAACCATTTTAAAAATTTTTAGTGAAAGTTTTGTGATTTTAATGTAATATTTGTTTTTGTTTGTGAAGATATAAAATAGAGAGAGAGAAATGCTTTATTCATCTATGCTGCCCAAATACATTAGGTTGCTACATCACACAGCATACTTATCAATCCGTAATCGGACATATATAAATTACGTGGTATAATAAAATAGAAAGAAAATAATTTTCTTCCCTTCAGTTTCCTTTTACAATCCATTTCGGTCCATACAGCAAATACAAATATTTCAATTCATTTCTTTTTTTCTTTCCTTTTTCCCTTTAATTTCACCATATCACAATTTTTAATTCACCTGATGAACAAATTCGCTCTCCTGAATTCACCCTTCTAGATCCTCTTCAGCGACCCACTAAACAAATTCACTATTAGACGGCAATGTGAGATCAGGCCATCAATAATAGTCACAGCAGTAGATCAGTTTACCAAAAAACAAACAAATAAATACATTTTACCAGAACAAGACTAACAATTAGATTCAAAGGAAAATATAATAAAAATCCGGTTACAAGAAACATTTGAATTGATAAATAAGTTTAAAAAAAATATATATAAAAGGAATAAGCCTATAAAACAAAGACAATTTAAATGAATTATGACATGATTATGATGTATGTTCTAAAATATTGTTAATATGGGAGGAAGTACTATAGTTCAGGTTGTCTACTTGAAAGTGTCCCAACGGCTGAAACTTACGAAATTTTTAAAATAAAAAGTTGAGAATAACTTAGATCATTAAAGTTAGATTTATTTATTAAATAAAACCAAAAATTGTATCCAATACTGTCTCAACACTTTATTTCTCACTAGTCCAACGTTTCGGCCATTCCAGCCATCTTCAAGGACATCTTCAATACAAAACTCCTCCTCACATTAATTTTTATTTATTTTTAATTAATAACATTTATTTTTCTCTATAAAATTATCAACAATATAAAATACACCACCATATAACAAACTATTTATCTATTTTGTTATATGGTGGTGTATTTTATATTGTTGATAATTTTATAGAGAAAAATAAATGTTAATGGTTTTAAATTTTAAATAAATAGGTTTGAAATTAGACTGAAGAAAATGACCTGGGCAGAATATCCTGCAATAGAAATTGTAAATTAATGTGAGGAGGAGTTTTGTATTGAAGATGTCCTTGAAGATGGCTGGAATGGCCGAAACGTTGGACTAGTGAGAAATAAAGTGTTGAGACAGAATCGGATACAAATTTTGGATTCATTTAATAAATAATTACCTTGTCTCAAAAAATTTTGAAATAATATAATTTAAGTTAGATTTATTATTCATATAAACCACTCTCAAACAATCAATTAATAAATATATCAAATCAGTAATCTAATTGAATATTTTTTTGTGCCATTATCTTTCTACAATTATTCCGTTTAACTAAAATTGTGAAGCTTAACAATATTTTACTGTTTAACAATATTGTTAAGCTTACTTTTATCTCAAACCGAGCAGTGGCAGTTAGAGGGAGTCGGGGCGTATCGCGAGAAGGGGGATTGAAAGCCCGGCTAACGATAAGGCACGAAGCCTTCACGATCGGGTCACGGGTTCTTTGTTCTTCATCACAACCTAGTATTTTTTTTTTTCTGTTTGTGTTTATTTTATGGAAAAGTTTTCGAATGGCAGTTTTTACGGATTATTCAATTATACCACTCTGTAGAGTTCGAATTTACATTTGCAACGAGCTCCTGGTTTTCCGTCCATCGACAGCGAGGAGGGTTGCTATCGATCCAATTAGGGTTCTATCGGATTCCCAATTGGGCCGTAGGGGAATTGCTACGCTTGGTCTAGCTCTGTCCAATAAATTATTCTGTTGGTATCATCCTGGACAATATATTCGTATAAATACTCCCATTTTTTTAAATTATTAGTCCAAACAATGTATTGTCATATATTGAGGATACTGTCAAGGATAGAAAATATAATAGGGCGTATAAAATAAAACGACCATTTTATCAAATTCAAGATTTCAAAGGACAATAAATATTTGTTTGTTGTTTGTTTGTTAGTTTTGAAAGGGCGTTTAACCGCCTGGTCATCAACGCCCGTTGGTTGTTGGCTTTGGTAAGGCCTAGTTGTTTTAGTCATAGCTTTGGAATGGTGTACTGATCCGCACCAATTATAATTAAATTTGTGGCAATTATAATTTGTTTAATAATCGTTACGACATTGGAAGGTATAGTGAAAAGCAGATAACTGACTGTTCTAATTTAAAAAATAAGGCAAGTTAAATAGATAATTATAATAATTAAAGGCTGGTTATTAAGTTAGTCTGATGGAGGAATTTAATGACTTTTACAATTACAGATTCATCGTTTCTCAACGCCATTGGGACATTTTTTGGTAACCCTAACTGGTTCAGAGTTGATGTGTAGTGACGACATTCTTCAAAAATGTGTTTGACGGTCAGATTGGTATTACATTTTGAACATTTTGGAGGTGCCTCTCCTGTTATGAGATGGATGTGTGTCAGTCGGGTATGTCCTATTCTGAGTCGGGTGATCACTACTTCTTCACGGCGTCTACTTCGGGTTGATGTAATCCAGGACTTCGCATCTTTCTTGATAGGTTTCAACTACAATAAATATTTTAATCCTATTTAATACTTAACAATACTTAATGATTCCTTTAGAGCATTCTCTAGACTTGTTTAATCTCAGTCTACTTCCTAAAAAAAAGCATCAGTTTAATTATTTGTTTCAAAGAAGAAACACGACTGTGTCCATCGAAATGATTGTAATTTTAAGGCATTACTAGAAAAAAAAAAATCACAGCCACTGAAGCAACTCGTGAAATTATTAAATATTAAGGGGGAGGCATCATTGTCCAGCGTACTACGCTACGTTGGTTTAAAAAATTTAGCAGGGGAGAAAAGACGTTGGAATGGAAGAATATTACGGGCGACCATTAATGGATATTGATGAGGTGTGGCACGAACTTGCCAGTGAGTGTGGTGTGTTGAAAGGTACTGTTAGTCGTCATCTACTCTCCACGGGGAAGGTGAAAAAGAGCAGTAGACTGGTCCCTCACGAACTTACTCCTCAGCAATCACTTCCCATTGAACCAAAGAAAAGTTTAAATAACTTCATGAATTCAAACATCTACCTCATCCACCAAATATTCCACACCTTGCACTATCGGATTACTATTTGTTTCGATCTATGGCTTATTTCCATCAAGGATAAAAATTGATAGTTTTGCTAAAGTTGAAACTGCTGTCCAAGAGTTCTTTGACAGCCATCCCAAAGAATAGTTCAGCGTGGAATCGAGCAATTGGCTAGCAGATGGCTAATGATACTATATAACGATGGACTATACTTTGAGTGTTAATTGTATTTTATATCAAAGGAATAATAATACAAATATTTGGTTAAAAACGGGCATATTTTTTTTACACCCTGTTAGTTTCAGGAGATGGTCTGGAGGTCAGCAAAAATACACAAATAAACAAAACTTATTTATGATTGGAGAAGTTTGTCGGGGGGTGCGGTCAGCTAAGAACAACATAAATAAACAGAACCATATTTATTTATTATATGCCGACGTTACGACCTGAGTTTCAGGTCTTCATCAGGGCTATAGAACAAAAGAGATAAC
This sequence comes from Halyomorpha halys, assembly GCF_000696795.3. Classification (NCBI taxonomy): domain Eukaryota; kingdom Metazoa; phylum Arthropoda; class Insecta; order Hemiptera; family Pentatomidae; genus Halyomorpha; species Halyomorpha halys. Next base: position 642,153 of record NW_027114557.1, read on the forward strand.
AACAACATTTAGAGTAACATACAATTGAAAATAGTAGTGGAATAGTATACAAAGAAATTTAGAAATTTTTATTCATTTCTATTTATGTTGTCTTTGCTGACCGCACCCTCCGACAAACTTCTCTAATCATTAATCTACGGTCAACTATCTACACCTCAAAACGTATTTATTTGTGCCAATGTATCGACCTAAATTTCAGCCCTTCATCAGGGCTAAAAAAAAAAAACGAGATAACTCAGAGAAAAATAAAACTTGGAAATATACATAAGAATAAATTATATATAATAAATTATGTAGGTATTAGTTGATTGATAATAATAGAGGTACAATATTATTGAGCTAAGAATTATACAAAATAAACAATAAAAAGATAAAGATTGGAAGAAGTAGATTGTAGGAAGATAATCCAGGTGGCGGTCTATTATTATTATAATAATAATTATTATTATTATTATTGGTACGACAGACCGTGGAGGTAGCCACCTATTGGCTAACGGGCCTTACAAATGTCTGGGGGAGGCTGTGAGTGAGTGTTGTATAATAATATGCTTGAAAAAATTCCGGATAGGGTCGAGGACTCGAACTCAAAAACTTTAGGTTGGCAGTTAGAGGAGTTACCACGCTGCTACCGTCACAACCTGCAGTCAATAAAGAAATCGAAATAGTGAAAGAAAATTATTTATTGTTAACCAACGTTTCGCCCCACTTGGCAGGGCTGACAGATTGAAACAGAAATTAATGGGGTGACATCAATCTGTGAGCCTTCACGAAGCCCTCTAAAGTGGGGCGAAACTTGGGTTAACAATAAAAAGTTTTCTTTTACTATTTCTGTACCTTTTTTGACCACCACCCGTTTATCTTCCTACAAAAAAATTAAAAACAAGGCTGGGCTCAAGTAAATAAATAAATAATCGTAATGAAAGGTGTGTTAGAAAATTTATATGACGAGTAATGGAAGTAATATAATAAGATATGTGAGGAATGTCAAAGGTAATAGAAAAAGCAATTTAGATCAACATAATGAAATGTTTGATAAAAACGATACATACCAAATGTATAAAGTAACTTCAAAGGGAATTTAATTACTACTTGAAATAACTCGACCGTGGATCATTTTAACTTGAAATGGTAATCCAAAACGTAATATACCATATGAGCTCAAGTAGAGTGTAGCGATTAATAAATTATTCCAGCAGTTAAAGGGGTAATAAATTTTGATGTGAAAATAACTGTGAAACAAGTCGTTAGAGAGAGCTCTAAGTTAAATAAAGTAACCGTTGGCTTCTCAAGCCTATGAAAATATAACCGCAATTAAATTCACTGAGTGTATAAATTGGAATGGATGGTTTCTCACAAGAGACTAAGTAGAAACGCCTTATTCAAAGCCTATCTCTACTCAAACTTTATCGGCAAATCGCATTAGCCCTCACTGGATTACTAAGTTCATTTATTCTCTTCTACCTTATTTCCTCATTTCTATGTTACACGTTTCCTTCCGTATCACCTTTTCAGTATTTTAAATACATTGGGTAGAATTAATATGAAATACCTGACGAAAATCTGGAGTTTAACTAATTAAGTTATCCAGAATTAAATTAATCAGTACACAATCAAGTCAATTAATCAGAATTGTAATGGACTGTAGCGGCACCTATGTCCTGGTCTATACATACCATAAATATTTAGACCCACGCGAATTACTATGGGCCGACATGAAGCAACCCAGCTGCCACGACGTGAGCTAATACAATTATCAAAGAAAACGTCGTATATTTAACTCGGCAGAAGTGTCCTGCTTTGTAATCCCTTGAGCTGTCCCATTAGCATTCGTTTCAAAGTAGAAGAATTATACTTCTTTTTTCTATATAATTGGGTGTGACAACGACAAAAATCTTTACGATTACTTTCAATGAGATTTGAAATTAAAATTGTAAATTGCAACTCTTCCACCAAGGGCCTAAGAATAGAGATTTTGTAAAAGATCTATGTATGGTAATTTTACCTCGGCTCATGATAACAGGTAAGATAAATGTCCAGTCTTACCGTTTCAAGGAGGCCAGAGATAAACTGATACAAGTATTGGTGAAGTAAAAGAGGGTGTATAAAGTGCGCCTTCCACTACAGGCCAGACGCACTTTTACTTTTGATTAGCTGGTGGGTGGGATGTAGTGGACTGTATATAATGAAAAAAAAACATAATTAACTGAAAAGGAAAATCTATTGTCTAAGTTACAGGTAGAGTGGCCAAAATAAAACATTTGTTTTTAGATTCGTTAATGAATTTGGAATAACTGGGCTATGAAAAATTGTAGATTTAGTGATGTGGTTGATGATGACGGATATTAACTATGCTCAATTAGGTGGACTTACTCCATTCTCCGGTTACTCTCTCCTTATTTCTTGATCTCTCTATAATTCCTTCATTTGTCTCTCTCACGAATTCCTATATGGCTAGCTACTCAATTACGACTGTAAGCACATACTTTACGGAGTGAAGTTTCAGTCACCCTGTCAATTCATCTCCTATCCAGCATCGCCTTACTTATTCTCAATATTTTATAACTTAATACTGAAAATTACACTAGCAAATGTCCGTTTAAAATAGTTTGTGTAAAACTATTTATAATATATATTAAATTAAATTAATTTTATTAAATTTAATAAATTTAATGAAATATTATTTGGAAAAAATATTTCAGATTTTAGTAAGTTAGTTTGGTAGAAACAGTGCTAAGCTAGAGTAAAAAAACACTGATTATTAAGCCCTGATTTTGTGAAAAAATACATACAAATTAGTTCATTTGTTCAATAAAATTGTTCAAAAAACCTGTTTTAACTATTTACTTAGGTCAACAATTCTGGTCGAGCCGCTACTGGTAACAATTCTGGTACACCCAATGGTGGTACTTCAAGCATTAATTTAAATTAGAAGGTCCCGTGGCCATCTTCTTTTCAGACGCCTCGGAGGATTATCAGGGATTGTTGAGATGAAAGATTAAGAATTAATAAGTTAGAATGGGTAAAGAGTTTAGAATGAAAAGACGCAAATCTGTTTTCGGCCAAATCTGCAACGAATGGGATGTTAAGGTCTTTGTGGATGAGTTTATTTGTAACGTAATAAGGAGCATTAAGGATTTATACGTGGGATTTTGGATTGTAAGAATTGGATGCGGGAGGAATTTGATGGTTTGGTGGAGCCCCAGAGCTCAATTCCGTCTGTTCAAATTGGTCTGATTATCGTAGTGTATACTATTTTTTTGTAGTGAATGTTTAGAGCGTATGTCAAGTAAGTGTTTTAGCAATCGGAATCTACGAGCAATTTCTTGTCGTTTCAGTCTTGTGAGTGGAGTCGAAGTAAATTATTATTATTTCACTTTTTTAATATTATTTTTAATTGTGAGTGAATATATAATTATATATAACAGCTATATATTTATAATTATAACAGTCTAGAGGCGTTGATGAGCAACAGGTTTTACGCCTTTAAACAATAATAAACAACAAATAAACAAGTTCTGAACTGTAAAACTGAAACTATTATAATCCTAAGAGCTATGTTTCTATAAAACATATTTTTATTTGATCTCGGATCTTTACTATCTTAAAATGTTAAAACGGGATTCATAACTCTTCCCATTAAAGAGAAAAAAAATATTCCCTTTATATGAATTTCTCATATACGAGGGATGATCCCTTAGAGGGATTTCCTAATCCATACAAAGAGCTTGTCAAACATCAGGGCCAACTTATTCAACTTGACTGCTGTTAAATTAAGTTGTCTCGAGCTTTTCCATATTCCACGGTTTAATATATATTTTATGGGGTGTGGATGTTCGAACAAGTAAATTTTTCAAAAGATAGATTTAGGCTTTCTAGTCTACGTGTTGGAGTAAATAAAGAGATATATATAAAAACAAATTAACAGCAGATTTTATCCCAGCCATTTTTTCAACGTCGAACAAACATACGGCTACTGTCCCCAATCATAAAAACGTCTCATTTCAGAATCCATACATATGTATGAATATCCATTTAAAATTTGATAGTTGAAGAATTATTTATATCCAGATTGACTATGTTTTTTTTTTTTAAACTTTTTTCGAATATGTCATTGTTTTGTTTTATTTTATATTCGTTCGAAGAAAAGCAGATTCGACCAATGACTTCACTTGGGATATCCATTTGTATTTATTATATCTTCTCACTTAATCTACCTATCTATCTATTTAACTGAATGATCTTATGTTATACATTCAAATGGAACATATTTTACATATCACCCGTCTGATATAGAAAGTAATGAGCGATTTCAGGGTGTGAAGCCTCGTATCTGCCGAAGAGTGGGGCTATTAATAGGGTTGCAGGTTAATAAGCAATCTCTGATGAGATCTTCTCTGAAAGGCTTACTGTAATAAAAGCTATGTATAATTACTAGTCAAAATTGATGACCTGCCAGGTATAGGTAGGGGGAATAAAAAATGGCAGCTGTTTTTAGCGAGAAAAAAAAAAAAATTTTCATTTGGAGATCTATATTTTAAAAAGTAGGAACAACAGAGGAAAATCTAAGTGAACATCATTTAAAGAAGAGTTGATTTGCTAAAATATGAGCCCTAATAAAGTTATTTACGTTAAATAGATTTTTAAAAAGGAACAATTATAAATCAATTTATTTTAGCAAATATCATGAAAACGACAATTCCTACGAAGGTAAAGGTCATAAACTTCTTTATAGTCCATTAAACTAGCTTTAATTTGAGTGCTAATAGACATCTCTACGTCACATAGTTCCTGAGATATAGATTTCTCAAAATAAATTAACTAACTACTAATCTTTCAGTAGATTTTTAAGAACTTTTGCTTTTTAAAAAGCTATATCTCGAGAACTATTGGACCTAAATATCTCTTTTAGAGCTAATATTTCAGCAAATTTACTCTTCTTTATATAATGTTCTCTTAGATTTTCTAAAAAAATAATGTTTTTTAAGGTTTTGAAACAGCCACCATTTTTTATTTCCCCTACTTATACTTGGCAGACTCATCAATTTTGACTACTAATTATACCTAGTTTTCATTAAAGTAATCAAAAATTGGAGTGAGATAACTGCCTTTTTTTCTTCCCGGCTCTTGTACTATTCGGCAAGCAATGGCCTAACTCCTAATACATTAATTTATAATAACTTAGACGATGTGATGATAAATTATTAATGATTGCTGTAGGGTAAATTACTATAAGCTGAAGACGATTCAACAATAACCTTCGAAGGGAACGGGAAGGGAGGAAAGAAATTGATAATTCTTCCTCTGCAGGCTACATTCTAGAATCTGAAGGAACTTTAGGAATGGTTATCGATATAAGAATCAAATAGATCATAGCTGTTAATAAAAAATTATAGCAAAATGTATAGTGACTTAAAAGCATTGAAATTCCCTACAAATAAAATCAAATCATCGAAATCATTATTAGGAAACAATTTATACGACTTGGTTTTGGGTCTATTTTGCTCAATTATTAACCTTTTGTGATCGACAAAATCGTCTTAAGTTTGAAAACAAATGAATATTGTCTTCTAATCAAGGAGAAAACTGTGGTTACGAATTAATAATATTATCCTTTATTTGTTCCACGACGAATCGGAAAAACTACAAACAAAAATTAATAAAAAAAACAACAACATAATATTGAATCATATTGGAAGAAGATAGTTGACCGTACGGAGTAGATTTAAGGAAGATAGTTCGAGTGGCGGCCAATAAAGCTACCAAAATAGTAAAAGAAACCTATTTATTGTTTACCAACTTTTCACCTCACATTGCAGGGCTTAGTCAGAGGTGAAGAAGAAGAAAACAAAGAGGATGGCGGCATTGTCAAAGTAGAACGTAAAGAAGTGATAAGTTGAGGGCTGGTTAACAATAAACAGCTTCTTCTACTATTTTGTTACTAGATCGGCGATTTTTAAGGCGGGCAATATAGTATTGTTTGTATTTTGGTAGTCCCGTGTGTGTTGATTCCTATATCTTCCCAGAAGAAGATAGTTAACTGTATGAAGTAGATTGTAGGAAGATTGTCCGAGTGGCAGTCAATGAAGGTATTAAAATAGTAAAAATCTAGTCCTCAAATTATCACTTCTCTGCGTTCTTCTACTTTGACAAGACCACAATCCTCATCGTTTTCTTCTTCAGCCTAGACGAAGCACTGCAAAGTGGAGCAAAACGTTGTTTAACAATAAATAGTTCTTCTACTATTTTGGTACCTTTATTGCCCGGCATCCGGTCTATTTTCCTACAATATTTAATCATGATTTAACAGATAATAATCATTTTTTTTTAAATATTTATTTATTACTATTTACAACTGTACATTATAATACATTTAGTAAATCTGATCTAAGTTAAATTGGAGTGTTACAGGCGTGTAGAGAAACTATCCATTGGTAGCACACTAATGACATTTTACATTAGCTGGTCTCGTGGCCATCTTCTTTTCAGGCGCCTCGGAGGATTGTCAGGAATGGAAGAGGATGCAAGATTAGAAACTAGGGGATTTGAGTGGTTGGAGAGTTTATAATGAGAGGAGTGATATCTAGTTCTGGCTAGATCGGTTACATGGGGAACAATAAGGTCTTTATGTATGATTTTATTTGTGAAAAAGTAAGGAGCATTGAGGATTTTACGAAAGATTTTGGATTGTAAGGATTGAATACGAGAGGAATTCGAAGGTTTGGTCGAGCTCCAAAGCTCAACTCCATATGTCCAGATTGGCCTTATTACAGTTATGTAGATCAGTCTTTTGTAATGTGTTGGAAGTTTAGACCGTTTGTCTAGTAAGTGCTGTTTCCTGTCTTTTCAATCTGGTGTGAGGATTCCAGGTTAATCGTCCAAATGTAGTCCAAGGTAGAGGATCTGTTCGACAGGGGTAGTAAGAGTAACGTCATTAAATGAAACTGTAGGGCAGTCAGTTGTATAATAATAATAAATTAGAAAAATAGCAAAATATGTTAATGTTTATATCTAAAAATTTTAAAAGAATATTAATAACATCCATTCATATTAGAAAAAAAGATGGAAGAATATTTTAATTAAATATATGTTTAATTCTGATATTCCCTTGGGTTATGTTGAGAGAAATTAACCGAATTAATAATAATTGATTAATAAGCTGATTAAAGCTGATTGGTAGATTGCATTTATATAGATTTGAATTAAATCAAGCATGATGAAAAAAGGAAATAAATCCTCTTTTCTTGAATGAGCTATACAAATAAACTGATTTTATATCTGGGGTTTAGCTAAAAGTATGCACAATATGGTTTAGTTGAGTTTTTATTTAAATGAATTTTGACTATTTATTTTGAATGAGTTAACATATAGAATGGGCATCGGTAGCATCGTGGTAACGCGCCTTTCTACCAATACACAGATTGTCGGATCGAATCCCGGTCTCACCCGGCTTTTTTCAAGCAATAATGGAAAACTCACTTACAACCTCCCCCCTGGTATTTGTGAGGCCCGTTAGTCAATGAGTGGCACTCACAAAAAATAGGCGTGGGAGTGACGAACCCACCCTGCGAAAAAAACACGTCAAGAAACGCGCGATGTATTTCCTAATACTAGCAATATTACCTCCTAATATTGGTTAGTACATCGTGCGAGGACTTAGGCCTCCATGGTCTGTTGTGTACATAAAATAATAATAACATAATAAAGATATTACAATTCTTCTTGGTTGATAATTGGTGGTAGACTGTTGATGTCGTCGAAGAAAATTGATCTTCCTTTGTGTTCTGTTCTCTCATTTTGCCTCTACTCCTCTGCTAGGGTACAGTGATGAATCACTCACTCATCCTGAATTTATTGCACAAAAGTAAAATACTGTTGCTCTGAGCTCAGATATTTTGTTCACATAGAACCTGTTCAAACAATTAGGGTTCCAAACCCCTACTATTCTATTGGTTTGCCATCTATTGGAAGGATCTTGATAATCAAATATTTCATCTGTAAAAAACATTAATTGCAATTCTTGGTGTCTAGTAAATAATAGAACAAGAGGAATTTAAAGGTGGAAAGATAACTGGAACAAGGTATGAAAGTAGGAAGTATCTAGTAATGAAAGATCTGTCAATAATTATTGTTATGAGATGAAGGGTCGTTTGTAGCTGAGTGGGTTAAACCATCAACCTTAACTGGCTCGTAACTGCTGCGATGCAGGTTCAAATCTGGCCTGGAAAATCAATTTTTATTTCTGTGACGGTCCCAAGAAATGAAACCGTGACACCCTACCATGGTTAGAATTGGGTGGCACCCTGTAGGTAATATGCTCCCTTTCCAACTCTCCCCATGTCAGAAATTATCTTTTTTGTTTTTACTTTTTAAGATACCAAAAATCCAAAAATTAATTATTTTTTTCACCAAATTCACAACTCACGATACTATGATCCTCAAAACTTCTTATTACCATTCACTGTTGATTTCCGAATTGCTGCTTATTGAATGTCCACTAAGATCATATCTCCGTCACATATTAAGATACAAGAATTCTATACAGTGTCTAGAAAATAGTTTCTCAAAATTTAACAAAAAAGAAAAACAATTATTTAAATATTTGTTGAATCAATGGATTTTTCTGAAACTTATTAGCTAAATCCAAAAGACTTTAGGAATATTTTTTAGAAAATATGAATTTATTGTTTTACTTACATTTTTCATCCCGTACTTAATATAAAGTGTAAATCAAAAGGTGCAGGTAACTAAAAACACACAATGCCTTCATCATATAGCTATGATCAACATGTTATAATCATTATATTTTACAATAATTTTCTAAAGATAAATGTATTAAGTGACAATGCATATTCAATTGAAATAAAATATGAATTTAATAATAATAAAAATAATCTTTATTTATTCTGGGATTAATTCCTTTAGAATTACATTAAACGCGTCAAAACTAAGCTTTAGAGAAAGACACAAAATAAAAATGAAACTATAAACCGTCATAAAATATATTGAATTTGAAAAGTTAAAAATGAACAACAATATATATAAAATAAAAGTAGAATAAATAAAATAAAACCATATATCATATCATACAACATAAGGTGACTAACTTCTGATAATAAATAAATAAAAAGTCAAATAAAATGAAACTAAAAATAATGAATGAAAAGGTACAATCTCTGCAAATATTGTTTATATGTTTATTTATATACTATTATATTACCCAATACCACCCCTTATTATTTATATTATTATTATTATTATTATATACTTAATATATAGCAACATTTTTTAAGTATAAAGATATTTAATTGGTAAACTGGTAAACACAAAAAGACTTTGGAAAAGAATCCAATTATTATAATAGTTTTTCAGGACTCATTATAAATTAATTAGTTATCTTATTTTTTGGATTTAATCAGACCAATTTGGACACAGGAATTGAGCTCTGGAGCTCTACCAAATCATCAAATTCCTTCCGTATCCAATCCTTACAATCCAAAATCTCACGTAAAATCCTTGATGCTCCTTATTACGTTAAAAAATAAACTCATCAACAAAGACCTTAACATTGCCTATTTGGCCCAAAACGGATATGCGTATGTTCATTCTAAACTCCTAACCCATCAATTCTCTCATCCTTAACAATTCCGGATAATCGTCCGAGGCGTCTGAATAGAAGATGGCCTCGGGATCTTCTAATTTAAATTAATGCTTGAAGTACTACAAATGGGTGGTTCCTTCCCTAGATTTTCAAGTGTATATGAAACATACAACATATTTACTTATTATATTTATTTTTGGACAATTGTAAATTACATTAAAAAAATAAATAAAAAACCTTTTTTTTTGGATAATTGCCTTCAGCGATTATTCTGGCATCCTGACTAAATACCGAGACAGTACATAGCAATATACATACTTAAAAGTATAAATGAAAATCTGGAACGTCAAATATAGAAAATTTATAAACCAACTGTATATTTTGATTATTATTATCTCAAAGCTAATAATAATAAAAAAAATAGTGTTTAAATTCTCCGATTCACTCGTGTGCCGATCCATTGAGTCACATCATTGATAGATTATATACCTGATGAATAAGTTATAATTATTAATAATACATGTACAATTTTACTCAAATCAATGGAGTATTTAGGAAAACAATTCTAGAGTACGAGCGGTCCGACACAGATGGATGTTTTATCCACTTCATGGTTGAATTATCCTTTTATGATCATTTTACCATACGAGGACTGGCAGCGGTTCGATAATTAAATAATACACTGTATTCCTTTGAATCACGATTAATTAGATCTGAAATTCGACAAATACTAAGCTTTTGTCCAAAAATTCGAAAACAAAGCGAGTTTTTTTCGTAATCCTGGAACAAACTGTGATTACCAATCAATAATAATAGCAAAATTTTTCTTATTTATTCAGGGAAGCTCCTTTTAATAATTATTTTGTTTATTTATTCTTTTTATTTGAAATTTTATAGTAATAAATGATGTCCCCCTAATAAAAAAAGTTTCTTATGAAAAAATTAAAAATTACTTTAACTGCCCATCCCCACTCTTTCATGGTTCACTTTAGCTCTGAATTTTTGTATCAAAGGTACGTTTTATGTCTCTTTCATTTTCTTCCTTTATTCTTGATTTTATTCTTATCCCCTTCTTTTCATTCTCTTAGTTTGTACTTTCTTTTATATTTCATCTTTTTATCCGGTATTTTTTCCATTTCCATTTATTTTTTATAACTTTTTATTATTCTTATTTAATTTTTACGTTTCATTGTATACCTTAGCAAAAATATCCATATAGTCTTACACTTTTTTATTATCTTTAATTGCCTACGTTCCTATCTCGAGTGTCGATTGACTTCATTGTATTTGTTAAAACTAAGTAATTTTCACTGGAAGTGAATTATTACTACACAGTGTGTAATAATAAATGGAAGATAATCCGGGTCTAAAAAAGAAATAAACACTTAAATGATGATAACAAAAGTGAAATCAAGTAAATGAAAAATTAAAAGGGTATACAATTAAACTGGAAATAATAACAGATAATGACTTACAAATTACATTACATATAAATTAAAAATTAATTTATTTCAATCTTGAGTATATAGCGTAACTAGGTGAAGTTTAAATTGGAGTTGTTGAGTTGTTAATTGGTTATTCCCATGTGCCACAGCTGTTGGATATAGTTTAGCACAAATAACGTCATGTTGTATGAGTAAATCGAGGAACTCATAGCGACAAATTGTTAGGAAGCGATATAACATGTCGACCTAACGATATAGCATCAAATCAATGACAAGCAATTAAATAGATGGATGGGATTGTACCTCTACTGCGATATCTGTCAGCGATTGTACACCTTCAGTTCCAATAAAATATGTTTAAAACTTGATAATCCTGTGTTCTTATTGTTTTATTTTTTTTTTTTGTCGTATAGGTCTTAAACGATGTTAACGTTCGAACGATCATAAAGAAAAAAAAAAGTTTGATTGTCAATTAATACGGACTATATTATAGTAGTATGCGAACGATATTTCGTAAGATATATTACTGGATTATATGAAATGAAGTGAAAAATAGTTTATTTATTCTGGGAATAGGTCCCTTTTGTCTAAAAAAGTAAATCCCGGTAATTTTAATTTTACAACACATATAGGGCAAAACAGTGTGACCACACTTAATTATTAACTTATATTAAAACTGTATATAAATAATTTTAGATATAGAGATAAAATAAAATATTAAAAACTAACTGACTAAATTCATTAAAACAAAACAAAACAAAGAGGTTGTTACATCTGTGCTGTTACAATACCGATTTTTTTTTTAAATACTTTTTATTTATTGACAGATATTATGTAATGTACCAACCCTTCCCTCTTTTAACACCTTTTTATTTAATCACCTTTTACTTTACAAATCTAATTCGATATTATTGTATATATTTTAAGAGAATTTTTTTAAATTCATTTATTTATTTTATTCTTATTTTACTTTTTTTTTGTATATATTTTAAGAGAGAGTTTTTTTTCTTTCATTTATTCATTTTATTCTTATTTTATTTCATTTTATTTTAGTATGAATGTGATATATCATCACTATTACCTATTGGCCACAACTGTATAGCAGATTGTAATATCTGTCAATAAATAAAAAGTATTTAAAAAAAAAATCGGTATTATAATGGCACAGGTTACATCTGTGCTATTATAATACCACAGGTGGACTTACTTCATGCTTCCTTCTTCCCTCCGCATTTCTATGCCTCTCTCCTCTCTGATGCTGGTAACTACTCCAGTAAATCTACTCACTCATGATAGATATTATTGATGAGTGAACAAAAAGAAAAGATGGACTGCTTCTGGCTGAAGACAAAACGGCTATCTCTCATTAGTCTGGGTTGCTTCTCTTGCCACCGAGAGCGCTAGAGGAGGAGAGTTTTGACTGTTAGCCACATGGGCGCTAGTATATCCTGTAGGCTATTATATGCCATAATGTATAAAGGTGGCCCCTCCAATTAAACGTTTCGGTTGTCGTAGGATACCCGGAACATAGGTTTTTAGACCCTGTGGCCTGAAGCCCAAAACCGTTCCGGAGACGAAATTCTAAATTTCCCAGCGTCAAGGCTGTCACGGGATACCTATCACTTGTCTCGTTCTTTCCGATGCCTGACCTAACAACAGTGTGCGAGTTAAGGAACCGGTATTATAAATTTAAACAATTTCCCTTTGCCCAACTATAGGTTCAATCACTTTAGACTATGGTTGTATATGTTCACATTCCCTTACAATTTTATAGAACAGGAACCCAATAAAAACGATTAGGTTCTAAGAAGGCCTCTGAGACCCTTCTAACAGCCCTTTCAAACCCTTAGTATCCTGTGTCAATAGCAAGGGCTGACACTCAAGCAGGTACAAGGTGTCCTCTCAATGGACTTGCATCAGTCTAACTATTTTATGTATAACATATGTAAGTCAGTTCCCACATGTCCTTAGGTCATGGTCTCTTACACCCAATTTCTTCGAAGCCTGGCCACCCTGCTTCCAGTCATGCCTTTTTCCCCTCCCAGATATTTACTTCTAAATTTCATAGGCTCTCTACGCCCCGCCTAATTTCCTAAATTATCTGATTGGTCCAAACCCCTTCTCCTATTTTCACTATTCTTCCTACCCCCTCTTCTCAAGTGTACATATATATTTCCTAGTACTAGATCGCTAAGCAGAAGAGAGACACTCTGTAACAGTGAAAGTAACATGTAGTTCTTGTAAATAAGTTGGAATAAAGTGATTTTAGTCTTCACTGATTTTTATGTTATTTAATTTGCGTATGAAATGTCGGATTTTTTTTACATTCAAATATTTCTCTTCCTATTTTCGTTATGCTTTTTTTTGTATAACCTCGTTGATAGTCGTACTGTCCATCGCAAGAGTTACATTTCAACAAAGGTGATTTTATCCATAAGTGTTTCTTTTCATTATTCGTTTTAAATTTTGAATCGATATGAATTCCACCGGTATTCGTGTAATTTTTTTGTATGAGCCTAAACTTAGTAATTGTGCTGCAAAAGCTGGATGCAATATAAAACAAGCGTTTGGTGAGGAATCTGTTAAATATCGAAAAGTGCAGCGTTCGTTTGAATAATTTCAGTCTGGTGATTTTTCACTAAAAAACGAACCCGCTCTAATGGGTCTTTTCATTCGCTCATCGTTAATCGTCATGGACGACTACTTCTCCACGACAATGCTCGGCCGTGTACGTCGCATAGAACAAAATTGCGAAACGAAATGAACTGAAATATGAAATTTAGCAGCAGACAGCCTATTCACCGGATCTCTTGGCAACCGACTTTCAATTTTTTTAAACTTTTAAATCTGTTTTTACGGACCAAACAGAATAGAAATGAGAACAGCCCAAAAAATACATATCATAATTTAGTGATTCTAAAAATTAAAATTTGTTTAAGACAGGCATTTATGCTTAAGTCTCGTTAGGAAAAGTGTATCGAAGCGAATGGAACTTATTGTTTGAAGCATGCCTTCAACTCAAGGCCAGGCACACTTCACTTTTGATTGGCTGGCTGAATTTTAAGTGGGCTGTATAATTTAAAAATGAGAAACGATTGAATTAATACAAAATTCTATATAAATTACAAATGGTGCATGGGTTGGCCCAAATAAAACATTTATTGTTAAAGGGTTAATTAATTTTTAATGACTGGGTTATGGAGAATTGTAGATATAATAAGTTGGTTGATGAAGATCTGAGTGTACTTAACCCATGCTTCCTACTTCCCTCCGCATTCCTATTCCTCTCTCTCCTCTGCTGCTAGGGACCACTCCAGTAAATCTACTCACTCATGGTAGATTTTACTGATGAATGAACAAAGAAGAATTGACTACTGGTTTCAAAGCAAAATGGCTCTCTCATCAGCCTGGGTAACTTCTTCTCCAACAGAGAGCGCTGGAGGAGATGGTAGGGCGCTACTAATGGCTACATTATGGCAGCCCCTTCAATTCAATCTTTAGGTTGCCGTAGATTACCTGGAACAGATATTTTGATTAAATAAACAGCTTGTGAAAAAAAAGATATGCAGTTTTATATATTCACTTAAAAAACCGACATCTCATATGCACCAACCTATATAATCTCTACGGTATCGTCATCAATAAATATTTATAATTTTAATTTTACAGATTTCCTCGATAATTTTACCTTACTAGCAACAAATTACCCTGTTTGTTAAGTTAAAGTTAAAGTTAGTAAGATGTTTATTATAATCTATATGTACGTTACGATTTTTATTTTTAATGGCTGGAATTATTCAACTAAATACAGTAAATGTTTTTAAATCAGCTAAAAACCCGAAAAATGATTTCATTCGTAGAAGACATAATACAAGAGAAAAAAAAAAGCAATTCTTTTAACCTCAATTTTTGATTACTTTAATGATAACAATTTACAATTACTACTCTAAATTGGTGAGTCTGCCAAGTATAGGTAGGGGAGATAAAAAATCACGTTTCAAAACGTTAAAAAACAAATTAATTTGGAGCTCTAAATGTTTAAAACTACCAACAACACTAGAAAATCTAAAAGAACATTATTTAAAGAAGAATAAATTTTCTTAAATATTAGTCCTAATAGAGCTATTTACGTCGAGATATTGCTTTTTAAAAAGCAGAATTTCATAAAAATATACTGAAATATCAGTAGTTAGTTAATTTAGTTAGTCAAGTGTCTTGACAGATGATAATAAAATGTGATTTTACCCCTTTACATGTGATAAGGCTTCCTATTTTTTACAACGTAAATGTTTCGGAAATTTACAAAACTATTATTCTTCCCACTGTTTTTTATGGATGCTATAAAACCGCAAATTTTGATTAATTCTTAGTTATACGATTATCGTTGCCCACGCTCAGCGGAGAAGGGGGTGAGTTAAAGTCAAAATAAAAAATATATAATCGCAAAATGCTTTTTAAAAAGCTATATCTCGAGAACCATTGGACGTACATAGCTCTATTAGGACTAATATTTCAGCAAATTTACTCTTCTTTAAATAATGTACTCTTAGATTTTCTAGTGTCTTATTTATTTTGAGAAACCTATATCTGAGGAATCATAAGAGGTACAAATCTCTGCCAGCGCTGAAATTAAAGCTAGTTAAATGTAATATAATGTATTTCATGACGTTTATCTTCCTAGGAGTTGGATTTTTAAAGATATTTGATAAAATAAATTCACAGAATGTTTATTTCTAGTTGTTCCGATAAAAGTTTTGGAAAAAAATTGTCTCAGGAATTAAAAAACATACATATGTCTTCTAGCACTCAAAATAAAGGTAATTTATCTTTAATAAATAAAGGTAGTAGTTTTTATGATATCCGCATATTAATATAAATTTTTCACATAACAATTTGCCCGAACAATGTATAAATTAATTGATTTCACCAATTATCATATTAAGTACAACTCTTACGAAGAGAAACGTTATAGACTATATTATTGTGAATTAAATTAGCTTTAATTTGAGTGTTAATAGACATCTGTACGTCAGATAATTTCTGAGATATAGATTTCTCAAAATAACTAACTACTAATCTTTTAGTAGATTTTTAAAAAATGTTGCTTTTTAAAAGTTATATCTCGAGAACCATTGGAGGTAAGTATCTCTATAAGGGCTAATATTTCAACGAATTTACTCTTCATTAAAAAATGTGCTCTTAGATTTTCTAGTGTCGTTGGTAATATTTAAGATATAGAGCTCCGAATGAAAAATTAATGTTTTTTTAAGGTTTTGAAACAGCCTCCATTTTTTAATCCCCCTACCTATACTTGGCAGACTCATTAGTTTTGACAAGTCATTACACATAGCTTCCATTAAAGAAATATGAAGTTAGCTTTTTAAAAAGGTATATATCAGAAACTATTTAACGTAAATAGCTCTATTAGGGCTCAAATTTTAGCAAATATACCCTACTTTAAATGATTTTCTCTTAGGTTTTCTAGTTTTGTTGGTAATTTTAAACTTTTAGAGTTCTGAATGAATAATTATTTTTTTTTTTACGCTTTGGACTATTTTTTTTAATTTTCCCTATCTATAATTGGCAGATTCATTAATCTTGACCAGTAATTATATGTAGTTTTCATTAATGAAATCAGAAATTGGTGTAAAATAACTGCCTTTTTTCTCCTCTAGTGTTCTTGTACTAACAGACCGAAGTATATTAAGGAATACTTAGGCCAATGAGATGGAGGAATCCTTCATGGAACGCGATTTAAGAGTGGAATAGATTTTGGGCAGGGTGATCTGGATGGAAGCGTACCATTTAAATTCAAAATACCAATATTTTTTTTATATCTGTAATTATAATATGATAGTACTCTATTATCTCTATTACCGATGTTATAAGAGAGAATGTAAGAGTACAAATTAAATTAGATTGTATAAGCCGATCATGTAATTAAGCCTATCCCTTTGCGCTTCATCGATTCGATAGCGATTCTCGGTACAGAGCCGAAGAGAATTCTGAAGTAATTAAAAGTCCAACATTCTATTTATGAGAATAAAAAGAAAAAGTAGAAGAAGAAGAAGCAAAAACGAGAGAGAACAATGAAATCCATTTAAAGTGTCATAATTAAACCTCTTAGCAACTGATTGTTTATCTTAGCAACTTCATGGCCAATAGCCGTATCATCTTCGCCGTTCCAACTGAAGCCCCCCTTTTGCCCCCCTAAGAATACTGTTATTAATTCAAACGGTATTAAAGTACCGCCCCCAACTTTTCGAAAGCTATCAGAATTTATAATGAGCGCTACAAACAGCATTATGTAAACCTCGGGTACCTATGTTTAAATTTTCCAGCGAGAGATAACGCCTTCCAGTAGAACTTCGTGAATTCCAATTAAAAAGTAATTAGGATACGGAGGTATTGTTTTGGTTCGTACAAAAAAAATTTATCCAATGTAAGATCATAAAGAGGACATGACAGTCCAAGAGCCCAAGAGGACAAAAAAGGCAGTTATTTCACCCCTATTTTTTATTACTTTAATGAAAACTATGTATAATAACTAGTCAAAATTGATGAGTCTGCCAAGTAGAATGCCTGAAACTATCTTTTATCTAAAATACTTGAATAATAGAAAATAATAGGAATCCAAAATAGGATTATTTCTCAACTTTTCCTCCCAGTTTTTTGTGGCTTTCACTGATGATCCACACAGAGTAATATGAAAACTTCAGCATAAATGAAAAAAATAATCCATCAAGGAGCAAGATAATCCACTTCAAAGTTACTAAATCACGTTTAATATATTATTATTAATTAATTAACTATTATAGATATTAAATTGACTATAGCCGTAATTAGGAGATATGATGAAGTACATTAATATTCTCGGATTCGTGCACTCACTAATTAGCGAGTAATATAACCAAGGGGGTATGTTGCATTTCACCATTACATTTTACCAATATGATTACATATTACCATTCGGATATATCTCTCACTGCCTTTTATTCTCTCGTTCACTGAAATTGACCTTTGTACCTTTGACACTTCTAAATATTATATAATAAAATATAATTACATCAATATTGCAAATAATATTCCTTAATTAAGAACTGTCATTTTTCTTATTTTGTTATATGTCAAAAAGTTTATGGTGTAAACATTTTTATCACCATTAGTCTACATTAGGAATATTCATGATGTGTTAAATGTTAATAATATCGAATTCAGTGCTGCCTAATTTAAAATTCATGGAGCTAATGTCGAATGGAGCTACTAGCTGATATTCTGGGAATCTTGTAATATTTACGAGGTTATAAAATCTTTAGGCTTCGTCACATATTTCCTCCACCCCACTTGTTGCTTGTTTCTTATCCTATTTTTTATTCCCCCTGTTTTACTATTACTTTTATCTAATTTTTAGTAGAGTTAAAACGTCCAAAACAAAAACAACACAAACCAGACATGAACTACGAGCAACTAACGAAAGCCACGAGGCCATCTTCTTTTTAGGCGCCTCGGGGGATTAGTGGAAGCAAGGTTAGAAACTAGTGGGTTTGGGTGGTTAGGGAGTTTATAATGGAAGGAATGATATCTGGTTCGGGCTAGTTAGGGAACATTAAGGTCTTTATGGATGATTTTATTCGTAACAAAATAAGGAGCATTGGGATTTTACGAAGGATTTAGGATTGTATACTAGAGTGATTCGAAGATTTAGTGGAGCCTTAAAGCTTAATTCCGTTTGTCCAGATAGGCCAAATAATTGTCATATAGATCAGTCTTTTGTAATGGATTGGAAGTTTAGACCGTTTATCTAATGGAATAGTGTCAAGCTCTGCTGGTCTTTTCCGTTATGTCATTGTTCATTCAGCAGACCTATAAGGAAAAATTAAAAGGAAAATAATTTTTTTTAAATAATTTATTTATTGATATTTACAATTGTATACATATATACACATCAAGTAAATTTACTGTAAGTGATATAATGACATGATAAAAACATGTAGAGAATCTACCCATTGATAGAACTCCAAAAACATTTTTAGAGGAGAAGATCTCGAGGCCATCTTTTTTTCAGAAACCTAGAAGGATTATTAGCTAGTGAAGGAGAAGCCAGGTTAGAAACGAGTTGGTATGGAAGGATTGGTATCTGGTTCTGGCCAAATCGGCAACATAGGGGACATTGGAGGTCCTGATGGATGATTTGATTTGTGACAAAGTAAGGAGCATTAGGGGTTTAACGAAGGATTTTGGACTGTAAGGATTGGATTCGAGAGGAATTAGATGGTTTAGTTGAGCCCCATAGCTCAATTCCGTATGTCCAGATAGGCCTTATAATAGTCATGTAGTATTTTGTAATGGATTGGAAGTTAGGACCGTTTGTCAAGTAAATGTTGTAATAGTCGAAATCGACGAGCAGTTTCCTATCTTTTCAGTCTTGTATGAGGATTCCATGTCAACCGTTTGTTCAGATTTAGTCCTAAGTAACGGATCTGTTTAACAGGAATAAGTGGGGTAGTATTAAAAGATACTGTAGGGCAAGACGAAGGTGTGATTTGGTGGGATTTATTGGAATTTTTATTAATCCTCCAGTTTTGGCACCATTCTTCAAGGGTGGTGATGTGGGATTGGAGGGATTGGGATACCATGGAAGGGTCATTATTCATTGACAATAGGCATGTGTCATCGCCATACGTGGTGAGAATATTGTTAGGATGGATTGGGATGTCACCTGTAAAAACTGTATAAAGTATAGGACCAAGGATACTACCCTGAGGTACACCAGCAGACTGAGGAAGCAGGGATGAATAAGTGCTGTTGTGATTTACTTGAAATAACCTGTCTAAGAGATAAGAACGGATAATGAGATAATATGTAGGGGGTAGGAATTTACGGATCTTATATAGCAGTCTTGGGTGCCAGACTTGATCAAAAGCCTGTTCTTCATCAAGAAAGCCTCCCGAGCAGTACATACCGCGCTCCAATGAAGACGAGACTATATCAACCACCACACAAGTTAAAATGTTAAACTAAAGATCATACCAATATTTCCATTATATACTTTTTAAAGTAATTAAAATTTGAAGGTTCTGTTGTATTTTTTCAGAAATATATAGATCTTATTGAACCTCAGTATAGCCTCAGTTATTTCTGCCCAATATCCAATAGGAACGGATCTGCAACCGTTACTAATTGTTTTCAACGAATTTTTCAATAACAGTTACGACAATTTACGGTATGCAATTGTTCAGTAAAAATTACGCTTTATTTGTGAAAAAAAATTATGAAAAAATATCTGTTTCAATCCACAGAACTATAACACCTTCAAATATTAACCCCGCATTACCCGCATACAGTATGCGGTTAT